>NW_027477225.1:0-88211 GCF_051020955.1 Megalopta genalis
GTCCATGCGATGTAGAAGGTTTAGCTTCAAATCCATGCGAAACAAATGATTTAGTTTCAGATACTTGCGATATAAGTGATATACCTCCAAATGCAGACGAAACAAACGAGTTAGCTTCAAATCCATGCGAAACAAATGATTTAGCTTCAAACACTTGGGATATAAGTGATATAGCTTCAAATGCAGACGAAACAAACGAGTTAGTTCAAATCCTTGCGAAAAACATCATTTAGATGCAAAGCAATGCGATGTAGAAGGTTTAGCTTCAAATCCATGCGAAACAAATGATTTAGTATCAGATACTTGCGATATAAATGATATAGCTTCAAATGCAGGGGATAGAAACGAATTAGCTTCAAATCCACGTGAAACACATGATTAAGCTTCAAATCAATGCGATGTAGAAGGTTTAGCTTCAAATTCATGCGAAACAAATGATTTAGCTTCAAACACTTGGGATATAAGTGATATAGCTTCAAATGCAGACGAAACAAATGAGTTAGCTTCAGATCCAAGCGAAACACATGATTTAGCATCAAATCAATGCGATGTAGAAGGTTTAGATACAAATCCATGCGAAACAAATGATTTACCATCAAACACTCGGGATATAAGTGATATAGCTTCAAATGCAGACGAATCAAACGAGTTAGCTTCAAAATGCATGCGATACACATGATTTAGCTTCAAATCAATGCGTAGTAGAAGGCTTAGCATCAAATCCATGCGGAACAAATGATTTATCTTCAGATAATTGCGTTATAAGCGATATACGTTCAAATGCAGACGAAACAAACGAGCTGGCTTCAACTCCATGCGTCACACATGATTAAGCTTCAAATCAATGCGATGTAGAAGGCTTAGCTTTAAATCCATGCGGAACAAATGATTTAGCTTCAAATGCTTGCGATATAAGTGATATAGCTTCAAATGCAGGCGAAACAAACAAGTAAGATTCAAATCCATGCGAAACACATAATTTAGCTGCAAATCAATGCGATGTAGAAGGTATAGCTTCAAGTCAAAGCGAAACACATGATTTAGCAAATGAACTTGCGATATAAGTGATATAGCTTCAAATGCAGGGGAAACAAACGAAGTTAGCTTCACATGCATGCAAAACACATGATTCAGCTTCAAATCAATGCGATGTAGATCGTTAGCTTAAATCCAAGCGAATCAAATGATGTAGCTTCACACATTTGCGATATAAGTGATATAGCTTCAAATGCAGGGGAAACAAACGAGTTAGCTTCAAATGCATGCAAAACACATGATTTAGCTTCAAATCAATGCGATGTAGATCGTTTAGCTTTAAATCCAAGCGAAACTAATGATGTAGCTTCACACATTTGGGATATAAGTTATATAGCTTCAAATGCAAGGGAAACAAACGAGTTAGCTTCAAATCCATGCAAAACACATGATTTAACATCAAATCAATGCGATATAGAAGGTTTGGCTTCAAATCCATGCGAAAATAATGATTTAGCTTCAGATACTTGCGATATAAGTGATATAGCATCAAATAAAACCAAACAAACGAGTTAGCTTCAAATCCATGCGAAATAAATGAGTTAGCATCAGATACTTGCGATATAAGTGATATAGCTTCAAATGCAAGGGAAACAAACGAGTTAGCTTCAAATCCATGCAAAACATATGATTTAACATCAAATCAATACGATATAGAAGGTTTGGCTTCAAATCCATGCGAAACTAATGATTTCGCTTCAGATACTTGCGATATAAGTGATATAGCATCAAATACAGGCGAAACGAACGAGTTAGCTGCAAATCCATGCGAAACACATGATATAGCTGCAAATCAAAGCGATGTTGAAGGTTTAGCTTCAAATCCATGCGAAACAAATGATTTAGCTTCAGATACTAGCGATATATGTGATATTGCTTTAAGTGCAGACGAAACAAACGAGTTAGCTTCAAAACCATGCGGAACACATGATTTAGCTTAAAATTCATGCGATTTAGATGGTTTAGCTTCAAATCCATGCGAAACAAATGATAGAGCTGCAAACACTTGGGATATGGGTGATATAGCTTCAGCTGCATGCGAAACAAACGAGTTAGCTTCAAGTCCATGCGATGTAGAAGGTTTAGCTTCAATTCCATGCGAAACAAATGATTTAGCTTCAGATACTAGCGATATATGTGATATTGCTTTAAGTGCAGACGAAACAAACGAGTTAGCTTCAAATCCATGCGGAACACATGATTTAGCTTAAAATTCATGCGATTTAGATGGTTTAGCTTCAAATCCATGCGAAACAAATGATAGAGCTGCAAACACTTGGGATATGGGTGATATAGTTTCAGCGGCATGCGAAACAAACGAGTTAGCTTCAAGTCCATGCGATGTAGAAGGTTTAGCTTCAATTCCATGCGAAACAAATGATTTAGCTTCAGATACTAGCGATATATGTGATATTGCTTTAAGTGCAGACGAAACAAACGAGTTAGCTTCAAATCCATGCGAAATAAATGACTTAGCATCAGATACTTGCGATATAAGTGATATAGCTTCAATTGCAAGGGAAACAAACGAGTTAGCTTCAAATCCATGCAAAACACATGATTTAACATCAAATCAATGCGATACAGAAGGTTTGGCTTCAAATCCATGCGAAACAAATGATTTAGCTTCAGATACTTGCGATATAAGTGATATAGCAACAAATGCAGGCGAAACGAACGAGTTAGCTGCAAATCCATGCGAAACACATGATATAGCTGCAAATCAAAGCGATGTTGAAGGTTTAGCTTCAAATCCATGCGAAACAAATGATTTAGCTTCAGATACTAGCGATATATGTGATATTGCTTTAAGTGCAGACGAAACAAACGAGTTAGCTTCAAATCCATGCGGAACACACGATTTAGCTTAAAATTCATGCGATTTAGATGGTTTAGCTTCAAATCCATGCGAAACAAATGATAGAGCTGCAAACACTTGGGATATGGGTGATATAGTTTCAGCTGCATGCGAAACAAACGGGTTAGCTTCAAGTCCATGCGATGTAGAAGGTTTAGCTTCAAATCCATGCGAAACAAATAATTTAGTTTCAGATACTTGCGATATAAGTGATATACCTCCAAATGCAGACGAAACAAACGAGTTAGCTTCAAATCCATGCGAAACAAATGATTTAGCTTCAAACACTTGGGATATAAGTGATATAGCTTCAAATGCAGACGAAACAAACGAGTTAGTTCAAATCCTTGCGAAAAACATCATTTAGATGCAAAGCAATGCGATGTAGAAGGTTTAGCTTCAAATCCATGCGAAACAAATGATTTATTATCAGATACTTGCGATATAAATTATATAGCTTCAAATGCAGGGGATAGAAACGAATTAGCTTCAAATCCATGTGAAACACATGATTAAGCTTCAAAACCAATGCGATGTAGAAGGTTTAGCTTCAAATTCATGCGAAACAAATGATTTAGCTTCAAACACTTGGGATATAAGTGATATAGCTTCAAATGCAGACGAAACAAATGAGTTAGCTTCACATCCAAGCGAAACACATGATTTAGCATCAAATCAATGCGATGTAGAAGGTTTAGATACAAATCCATGCGAAACAAATGATTTAGCATCAAACACTCGGGATATAAGTGAGATAGCTTCAAATGCAGACGAATCAAACGAGTTAGCTTCAAAATGCATACGATACACATGATTTAGCTTCAAATCAATGCGAAGTAGAAGGCTTAGCTTCAAATCCATGCGGAACAAATGATTTATCTTCAGATAATTGCGTTATAAGCGATATACGTTCAAATACAGACGAAACAAACGAGCTGGCTTCAACTCCATGCGACACACATGATTAAGCTTCAAATAAATGCGATGTAGAAGGCTTAGCTTCAAATCCATGCGGAACAAATGATTTAGCTTCAAATGCTTGCGATATAAGTGATATAGCTTCAAATGCAGGCGAAACAAACGAGTAAGATTCATTCCATGCGAAACACATAATTTAGCTGCAAATCAATGCGATGTAGAAGGTATACCTTCAAGTCAAAGCGAAACACATGATTTAGCACATGAACTTGCGATATAAGTGATATAGCTTCAAATGCAGGGGAAACAAACGAGTTAGCTTCAAATGCATGCAAAACACATGATTTAGCTTCAAATCAATGCGATGTAGATCGTTTAGCTTAAAATCCAAGGGAAACAAATGATGTAGCTTCACACATTTCGGATATAAGTGATATAGCTTCAAATGCAGACGAAACAAACGAGCTAGCTTCACACTCAAGCGAATCAAATGATTTAGCTTCAAATCAATTCGAAGTAGAAGGCTTAGCTTCAAATCGATGCGGAACAAATGATTTTGCTTCAAATACTTGCGATATAAGTGATATAGATTCAACTGCAGGCCAAACAAACGAGTTAGCTTCAAATCCATGCGAAATAAATGACTTAGCATCAGATACTTGCGATATAAGTGATATAGCTTCAAATGCAAGGGAAACAAACGAGTTAGCTTCAAATCCATGCAAAACACATGATTTAACATCAAATCAATGCGATATAGAAGGTTTGGCTTCAAATCCATGCGAAACAAATGATTTAGCTTCAGATACTTGCGATATAAGTGATATAGCATCAAATGCAGGCGAAATGAACGAGTTAGATGCAAATCCATGCGAAACACATGATATAGCTGCAAATCAAAGCGATGTTGAAGGTTTAGCTTCAAATCCATGCGAAACAAATGATTTAGCTTCTGATACTAGCGATATATGTGATATTGCTTTAAGTGCAGACGAAACAAACGAGTTAGCTTCAAATCCATGCGGAACACATGATTTAGCTTAAAATTCATGCGATTTAGATGGTTTAGCTTCAAATCCATGAGAAACAAATGATTGAGCTGCAAACACTTGGGATATGGGTGATATAGCTTCAGCTGCATGCGAAACAAACGAGTTAGCTTCAAGTCCATGCGATGTAGAAGGTTTAGCTTCAAATCCATGCGAAACAAATGATTTAGCTTCAGATACTAGCGATATATGTGATATAGCTTTAAGTACAGACGAAACAAACGAGTTAGCTTCAAATCCATGCGAAACAAATGATAGAGCTGCAAACACTTGGGATATGGGAGATATAGTTCCAGCTGCATGCGAAACAAACGAGTTAGCTTCAAGTCCATGCGATGTAGAAGGTTTAGCTTCAAATCCATGCGAAACAAATGATTTAGTTTCAGATACTTGCGATATAAGTGATATACCTCCAAATGCAGACGAAACAAACGAGTTAGCTTCAAATCCATGCGAAACAAATGATTTAGCTTCAAACACTTGGGATATAAGTGATATAGCTTCAAATGCAGACGAAACAAACGAGTTAGTTCAAATCCTTGCGAAAAACATCATTTAGATGCAAAGCAATGCGATGTAGAAGGTTTAGCTTCAAATCCATGCGAAACAAATGATTTAGTATCAGATACTTGCGATATAAATGATATAGCTTCAAATGCAGGGGATAGAAACGAATTAGCTTCAAATCCACGTGAAACACATGATTTAGCTTCAAATCAATGCGATGTAGATCGTTTAGCTTAAAATCCAAGGGGAACAAATGATGTAGCTTCACACATTTCGGATATAAGTGATATAGCTTCAAATGCAGACGAAACAAACGAGCTAGCTTCACACTCAAGCGAAACAAATGATTTAGCTTCAAATCAATTCGAAGTAGAAGGCTTAGCTTCAAATCCATGCGGAACAAATGATTTATCTTCAGATAATTGCGTTATAAGCGATATACGTTCAAATGCAGACGAAACAAACGAGCTGGCTTCAACTCCATGCGTCACACATGATTAAGCTTCAAATCAATGCGATGTAGAAGGCTTAGCTTCAAATCCATGCGGAACAAATGATTTAGCTTCAAATGCTTGCGATATAAGTGATATAGCTTCAAATGCAGGCGAAACAAACGAGTAAGATTCAAATCCATGCGAAACACATAATTTAGCTGCAAATCAATGCGATGTATAAGGTATAGCTTCAAGTCAAAGCGAAACACATGATTTAGCACATGAACTTGCGATATAAGTGATATAGCTTCGAATGCAGGGAAACAAACGAGTTAGCTTCAAATGCATGCAAAACACATGATTTAGCTTCAAATCAATGCGATGTAGATCGTTTAGCTTAAAATCCAAGAGAAACAAATGATGTAGCTTCACACATTTGGGATATAAGTGATATAGCTTCAAATGCAGACGAAACAAACGAGCTAGCTTCACATTCAAGCGAAACAAATGATTTAGCTTGAAATCAATTCGAAGTAGAAGGCTTAGCTCCAAATCGATGCGGAACAAATGATTTTGCTTCAAATACTAGCGATATATGTGATATTGCTTTAAGTGCAGACGAAACAAACGAGTTAGCTTCAAATCCATGCGAAACAAATGATAGAGCTGCAAACACTTGGGATATGGAGATATAGTTCCAGCTGCATGCGAAACAAACGAGATAGCTTCAAGTCCATGCGATGTAGAAGGTTTAGCTTCAAATCCATGCGAAACAAATGATTTAGTTTCAGATACTTGCGATATAAGTGATATACCTCCAAATGCAGACGAAACAAACGAGTTAGCTTCAAATCCATGCGAAACAAATGATTTAGCTTCAAACACTTGGGATATAAGTGATATAGCTTCAAATGCAGACGAAACAAACGAGTTAGTTCAAATCCTTGCGAAAAACATCATTTAGATGCAAAGCAATGCGATGTAGAAGGTTTAGCTTCAAATCCATGCGAAACAAATGATTTAGTATCAGATACTTGCGATATAAATGATATAGCTTCAAATGCAGGGGATAGAAACGAATTAGCTTCAAATCCACGTGAAACACATGATTTAGCTTCAAATCAATGCGATGTAGATCGTTTAGCTTAAAATCCAAGGGGAACAAATGATGTAGCTTCACACATTTCGGATATAAGTGATATAGCTTCAAATGCAGACGAAACAAACGAGCTAGCTTCACACTCAAGCGAAACAAATGATTTAGCTTCAAATCAATTCGAAGTAGAAGGCTTAGCTTCAAATCCATGCGGAACAAATGATTTATCTTCAGATAATTGCGTTATAAGCGATATACGTTCAAATGCAGACGAAACAAACGAGCTGGCTTCAACTCCATGCGTCACACATGATTAAGCTTCAAATCAATGCGATGTAGAAGGCTTAGCTTCAAATCCATGCGGAACAAATGATTTAGCTTCAAATGCTTGCGATATAAGTGATATAGCTTCAAATGCAGGCGAAACAAACGAGTAAGATTCAAATCCATGCGAAACACATAATTTAGCTGCAAATCAATGCGATGTATAAGGTATAGCTTCAAGTCAAAGCGAAACACATGATTTAGCACATGAACTTGCGATATAAGTGATATAGCTTCGAATGCAGGGAAACAAACGAGTTAGCTTCAAATGCATGCAAAACACATGATTTAGCTTCAAATCAATGCGATGTAGATCGTTTAGCTTAAAATCCAAGAGAAACAAATGATGTAGCTTCACACATTTGGGATATAAGTGATATAGCTTCAAATGCAGACGAAACAAACGAGCTAGCTTCACATTCAAGCGAAACAAATGATTTAGCTTGAAATCAATTCGAAGTAGAAGGCTTAGCTCCAAATCGATGCGGAACAAATGATTTTGCTTCAAATACTAGCGATATATGTGATATTGCTTTAAGTGCAGACGAAACAAACGAGTTAGCTTCAAATCCAAGCGAAACAAATGATAGAGCTGCAAACACTTGGGATATGGGAGATATAGTTCCAGCTGCATGCGAAACAAACGAGATAGCTTCAAGTCCATGCGATGTAGAAGGTTTAGCTTCAAATCCATGCGAAACAAATGATTTAGTTTCAGATACTTGCGATATAAGTGATATACCTCCAAATGCAGACGAAACAAACGAGTTAGCTTCAAATCCATGCGAAACAAATGATTTAGCTTCAAACACTTGGGATATAAGTGATATAGCTTCAAATGCAGACGAAACAAACGAGTTAGTTCAAATCCTTGCGAAAAACATCATTTAGATGCAAAGCAATGCGATGTAGAAGGTTTAGCTTCAAATCCATGCGAAACAAATGATTTAGTATCAGATACTTGCGATATAAATGATATAGCTTCAAATGCAGGGGATAGAAACGAATTAGCTTCAAATCCACGTGAAACACATGATTAAGCTTCAAATCAATGCGATGTAGAAGGTTTAGCTTCAAATTCATGCGAAACAAATGATTTAGCTTCAAACACTTGGGATATAAGTGATATAGCTTCAAATGCAGACGAAACAAATGAGTTAGCTTCAGATCCAAGCGAAACACATGATTTAGCATCAAATCAATGCGATGTAGAAGGTTTAGATACAAATCCATGCGAAACAAATGATTTAGCATCAAACACTCGGGATATAAGTGATATAGCTTCAAATGCAGACGAATCAAACGAGTTAGCTTCAAAATGCATGCGATACACATGATTTAGCTTCAAATCAATGCGAAGTAGAAGGCTTAGCTTCAAATCCATGCGGAACAAATGATTTATCTTCAGATAATTGCGTTATAAGCGATATACGTTCAAATGCAGACGAAACAAACGAGCTGGCTTCAACTCCATGCGTCACACATGATTAAGCTTCAAATCAATGCGATGTAGAAGGCTTAGCTTCAAATCCATGCGGAACAAATGATTTAGCTTCAAATGCTTGCGATATAAGTGATATAGCTTCAAATGCAGGCGAAACAAACGAGTAAGATTCAAATCCATGCGAAACACATAATTTAGCTGCAAATCAATGCGATGTATAAGGAATAGCTTCAAGTCAAAGCGAAACACATGATTTAGCACATGAACTTGCGATATAAGTGATATAGCTTCGAATGCAGGGAAACAAACGAGTTAGCTTCAAATGCATGCAAAACACATGATTTAGCTTCAAATCAATGCGATGTAGATCGTTTAGCTTAAAATCCAAGAGAAACAAATGATGTAGCTTCACACATTTGGGATATAAGTGATATAGCTTCAAATGCAGACGAAACAGACGAGCTAGCTTCACATTCAAGCGAAACAAATGATTTAGCTTGAAATCAATTCGAAGTAGAAGGCTTAGCTCCAAATCGATGCGGAACAAATGATTTTGCTTCAAATACTTGCGATATAAGTGATATAGATTCAACTGCAGGCCAAACAAACGAGTTAGCTTCAAATCCATGCGAAATAAATGACTTAGCATCAGATACTTGCGATATAAGTGATATAGCTTCAAATGCAAGGGAAACAAACGAGTTAGCTTCAAATCCATGCAAAACACATGATTTAACATCAAATCAATGCGATATAGAAGGTTTGGCTTCAAATCCATGCGAAACAAATGATTTAGCTTCAGATACTTGCGATATAAGTGATATAGCATCAAATGCAGGCGAAATGAACGAGTTAGCTGCAAATCCATGCGAAACACATGATATAGCTGCAAATCAAAGCGATGTTGAAGGTTTTGCTTCAAATCCATGCGAAACAAATGATTTAGCTTCTGATACTAGCGATATATGTGATATTGCTTTAAGTGCAGACGAAACTAACGAGTTAGCTTCAAATCCATGCGGAACACATGATTTAGCTTAAAATTCATGCGATTTAGATGGTTCAGCTTCAAATCCATGAGAAACAAATGATTGAGCTGCAAACACTTGGGATATGGGTGATATAGCTTCAGCTGCATGCGAAACAAACGAGTTAGCTTCAAGTCCATGCGATGTAGAAGGTTTAGCTTCAAATCCATGCGAAACAAATGATTTAGCTTCAGATACTAGCGATATATGTGATATTGCTTTAAGTGCAGACGAAACAAACGAGTTAGCTTCAAATCCATGTGGAACACATGATTTAGCTTAAAATTCATGCGATTTAGATGGTTTAGCTTCAAATCCATGCGAAACAAATGATAGAGCTGCAAACACTTGGGATATGGGTGATATAGTTTCAGCTGCATGCGAAACAAACGAGTTAGCTTCAAGTCCATGCGATGTAGAAGGTTTAGCTTTAAATCCATGCGAAACAAATGATTTAGTTTCAGATACTTGCGATATAAGTGATATACCTCCAAATGCAGACGAAACAAACGAGTTAGCTTCAAATCCATGCGAATCAAATGATTTAGCTTCAAACACTTGGGATATAAGTGATATAGCTTCAAATGCAGACGAAACAAAGAGTTAGTTCAAATCCTTGTGAAAAACATCATTTAGATGCAAAGCAATGAGATGTAGAAGGTTTAGCTTCAAATCCATGCGAAACAAATGATTTAGTATCAGATACTTGCGATATAAATGATATAGCTTCAAATGCAGGGGATAGAAACGAATTAGCTTCAAATCCACGTGAAACACATGATTAAGCTTCAAATCAATGCGATGTAGAAGGTTTAGCTTCAAATTCATGCGAAACAAATGATTTAGCTTCAAACACTTGGGATATAAGTGATATAGCTTCAAATGCAGACGAAACAAATGAGTTAGCTTCACATCCAAGCGAAACACATGATTTAGCATCAAATCAATGCGATGTAGAAGGTTTAGATACAAATCCATGCGAAACAAATGATTTAGCATCAAACACTAGGGATATAAGTGATATAGCTTCAAATGCAGACGAATCAAACGAGTTAGCTTCAAAATGCATGCGATACACATGATTTAGCTTCAAATCAATGCGAAGTAGAAGGCTTAGCTTCAAATCCGTGCGGAACAAATGATTTATCTTCAGATAATTGCGTTATAAGCGATATACGTTCAAATGCAGCCGAAACAAACGAGCTGGCTTCAACTCCATGCGACACACATGATTAAGCTTCAAATCAATGCGATGTAGAAGGCTTAGCTTCAAATCCATGCGGAACAAATGATTTAGCTTCAAATGCTTGCGATTTAAGTGATATAGCTTCAAATGCAGGCGAAACAAACAAGTAAGATTCAAATCCATGCGAAACACATAATTTAGCTGCAAATCAATGCGATGTAGAAGGTATAGCTTCAAGTCAAAGCGAAACACATGATTTAGCACATGAACTTGCGATATAAGTGATATAGCTTCAAATGCAGGGGAAACAAACGAGTTAGCTTCAAATGCATGCAAAACACATGATTCAGCTTCAAATCAATGCGATGTAGATCGTTTAGCTTTAAATCCAAGCGAATCAAATGATGTAGCGTCACACATTTGGGATATAAGTGATATAGCTTCAAATGCAGACGAAACAAACGAGCTAGCTTCACATCCAAGAGAATCAAATGATTTAGCTTCAAATCAATTCGAAGTAGAAGGCTTAGCTTCAAATCGATGCGGAACAAATGATTTTGCTTCAAATACTTGCGATATAACTGATATAGATTCAACTGCAGGCCAAACAAACGAGTTAGCTTCAAATCCATGCGAAATAAATGACTTAGCATCAGATACTTGCGATATAAGTGATATAGCTTCAAATGCAAGGGAAACAAACGAGTTAGCTTCAAATCCATGCAAAACACATGATTTAACATCAAATCAATGCGATATAGAAGGTTTGGCTTCAAATCCATGCGAAACAAATGATTTAGCTTCAGATACTTGCGATATAAGTGATATAGCATCAAATGCAGGCGAAATGAACGAGTTAGCTGCAAATCCATGCGAAACACATGATATAGCTGCAAATCAAAGCGATGTTGAAGGTTTTGCTTCAAATCCATGCGAAACAAATGATTTAGCTTCTGATACTAGCGATATATGTGATATTGCTTTAAGTGCAGACGAAACTAACGAGTTAGCTTCAAATCCATGCGGAACACATGATTTAGCTTAAAATTCATGCGATTTAGATGGTTTAGCTTCAAATCCATGCGAAACAAATGATAGAGCTGCAAACACTTGGGATATGGGTGATATAGTTTCAGCTGCATGCGAAACAAACGAGTTAGCTTCAAGTCCATGCGATGTAGAAGGTTTAGCTTCAAATCCATGCGAAACAAATGATTTAGCTTCAGATACTAGCGATATATGTGATATTGCTTTAAGTGCAGACGAAACAAACGAGTTAGCTTCAAATACATGCGGAACACATGATTTAGCTTAAAATTCATGCGATTTAGATGGTTTAGCTTCAAATCCATGCGAAACAAATGATAGAGCTGCAAACACTTGGGATATGGGTGATAAAGTTTCAGCTGCATGCGAAACAAACGAGTTAGCTTCAAGTCCATGCGATGTAGAAGGTTTAGCTTCAAATCCATGCGAAACAAATGATTTAGTTTCAGATACTTGCGATATAAGTGATATACCTCCAAATGCAGACGAAACAAACGAGTTAGCTTCAAATCCATGCGAAACAAATGATTTAGCTTTAAACACTTGGGATATAAGTGATATAGCTTCAAATGCAGACGAAACAAACGAGTTAGTTCAAATCCTTGTGAAAAACATCATTTAGATGTAAAGCAATGCGATCTAGAAGGTTTAGCTTCAAATCCATGCGAAACAAATGATTTAGTATCAGATACTTGCGATATAAATGATATAGCTTCAAATGCAGGGGATAGAAACGAATTAGCTTCAAATCTACGTGAAACACATGATTAAGCTTCAAATCAATGCGATGTAGAAGGTTTAGCTTCAAATTCATGCGAAACAAATGATTTAGCTTCAAACACTTGTGATATAAGTGATATAGCTTCAAATGCAGACGAAACAAATGAGTTAGCTTCACATCCAAGCGAAACACATGATATAGCATCAAATCAATGCGATGTAGAAGGTTTAGATACAAATCCATGCGAAACAAATGATTTAGCATCAAACACTCGGGATATAAGTGATATAGCTTCAAATGCAGACGAATCAAACGAGTTAGCTTCAAAATGCATGCGATACACATGATTTAGCTTCAAATCAATGCGAAGTAGAAGGCTTAGCTTCAAATCCATGCGGAACAAATGATTTATCTTCAGATAATTGCGTTATAAGCGATATACGTTCAAATGCAGCCGAAACAAACGAGCTGGCTTCAACTCCATGCGACACAGATGATTAAGCTTCAAATCAATGCGATGTAGAAGGCTTAGCTTCAAATCCATGCGGAATAAATGATTTAGCTTCAAATGCTTGCGATTTAAGTGATATAGCTTCAAATGCAGGCGAAACAAACAAGTAAGATTCAAATCCATGCGAAACACATAATTTAGCTGCAAATCAATGCGATGTAGAAGGTATAGCTTCAAGTCAAAGCGAAACACATGATTTAGCACATGAACTTGCGATATAAGTGATATAGCTTCAAATGCAGGGGAAACAAACGAGTTAGCTTGAAATGCATGCAAAACACATGATTCAGCTTCAAATCAATGCGATGTAGATCGTTTAGCTTTAAATCCAAGCGAATCAAATGATGTAGCGTCACACATTTGGGATATAAGTGATATAGCTTCAAATGCAGACGAAACAAACGAGCTAGCTTCACATCCAAGAGAATCAAATGATTTAGCTTCAAATCAATTCGAAGTAGAAGGCTTAGCTTCAAATCGATGCGGAACAAATGATTTTGCTTCAAATACTTGCGATATAACTGATATAGATTCAACTGCAGGCCAAACAAACGAGTTAGCTTCAAATCCATGCGAAATAAATGACTTAGCATCAGATACTTGCGATATAAGTGATATAGCTTCAAATGCAAGGGAAACAAACGAGTTAGCTTCAAATCCATGCAAAACACATGATTTAACATCAAATCAATGCGATATAGAAGGTTTGGCTTCAAATCCATGCGAAACAAATGATTTAGCTTCAGATACTAGCGATATATGTGATATTGCTTTAAGTGCAAACGAAACAAACGAGTTAGCTTCAAATCCATGCGGAACACATGATTTAGCTTAAAATTCATGCGATTTAGATGGTTTAGCTTCAAATCCATGCGAAACAAATGATAGAGCTGCAAACACTTGGGATATGGGTGATATAGTTTCAGCTGCATGCGAAACAAACGAGTTAGCTTCAAGTCCATGCGATGTAGAAGGTTTAGCTTCAAATCCATGCTAAACAAATGATTTTGTTTCAGATACTTGCGATATAAGAGATATACCTCCAAATGCAAACGAAACAGACGAGTTAGCTTCAAATCCATGCGAAACAAATGATTTAGCTTCAGATACTAGCGATATATGTGATATTGCTTTAAGTGCAAACGAAACAAACGAGTTAGCTTCAAATCCATGCGGAACACATGATTTAGCTTAAAATTCATGCGATTTAGATGGTTTAGCTTCAAATCCATGCGAAACAAATGATAGAGCTGCAAACACTTGGGATATGGGTGATATAGTATCAGCTGCATGCGAAACAAACGAGTTAGCTTCAAGTCCATGCGATGTAGAAGGTTTAGCTTCAAATCCATGCGAAACAAATGATTTAGCTTCAGATACTAGCGATATATGTGATATTGCTTTAAGTGCAGACGAAACAAACGAGTTAGCTTCAAATCCATGCGGAACACATAATTTAGCTGCAAATCAATGCGATGTAGAAGGTATAGCTTCAAGTCAAAGCGAAACACATGATTTAGCACATGAACTTGCGATATAAATGATATAGCTTCAAATGCAGGGGATAGAAACGAATTAGCTTCAAATCCACGTGAAACACACGATTAAGCTTCAAATCAATGCGATGTAGAAGGTTTAGCTTCAAATTCATGCGAAACAAATGATTTAGCTTCAAACACTTGTGATATAAGTGATATAGCTTCAAATGCAGACGAAACAAATGAGTTAGCTTCACATCCAAGCGAAACACATGATTTAGCATCAAATCAATGCGAAGTAGAAGGCTTAGCTTCAAATCCATGCGGAACAAATGATTTATCTTCAGATAATTGCGTTATAAGCGATATACGTTCAAATGCAGCCGAAACAAACGAGCTGGCTTCAACTCCATGCGACACACATGATTAAGCTTCAAATCAATGCGATGTAGAAGGCTTAGCTTCAAATCCATGCGGAACAAATGATTTAGCTTCAAATGCTTGCGATTTAAGTGATATAGCTTCAAATGCAGGCGAAACAAACAAGTAAGATTCAAATCCATGCGAAACACATAATTTAGCTGCAAATCAATGCGATGTAGAAGGTATAGCTTCAAGTCAAAGCGAAACACATGATTTAGCACATGAACTTGCGATATAAGTGATATAGCTTCAAATGCAGGGGAAACAAACGAGTTAGCTTCAAATGCATGCAAAACACATGATTCAGCTTCAAATCAATGCGATGTAGATCGTTTAGCTTTAAATCCAAGCGAATCAAATGATGTAGCGTCACACATTTGGGATATAAGTGATATAGCTTCAAATGCAGACGAAACAAACGAGCTAGCTTCACATCCAAGCGAATCAAATGATTTAGCTTCAAATCAATTCGAGGTAGAAGGCTTAGCTTCAAATCGATGCGGAACAAATGATTTTGCTTCAAATACTTGCGATATAACTGATATAGATTCAACTGCAGGCCAAACAAACGAGTTAGCTTCAAATCCATGCGAAATAAATGACTTAGCATCAGATACTTGCGATATAAGTGATATAGCTTCAAATGCAAGGGAAACAAACGAGTTAGCTTCAAATCCATGCAAAACACATGATTTAACATCAAATCAATGCGATATAGAAGGTTTGGCTTCAAATCCATGCGAAACAAATGATTTAGCTTCAGATACTAGCGATATATGTGATATTGCTTTAAGTGCAGACGAAACAAACGAGTTAGCTTCAAATCCATGCGGAACACATGATTTAACATCAAATCAATGCGATATAGAAGGTTTGGCTTCAAATCCATGCGAAACAAATGATTTAGCTTCAGATACTAGCGATATATGTGATATTGCTTTAAGTGCAGACGAAACAAACGAGTTAGCTTCAAATCCATGCGGAACACATAATTTAGCTTAAAATTCATGCGATTTAGATGGTTTAGCTTCAAATCCATGCGAAACAAATGATAGAGCTGCAAACACTTGGGATATGGGTGATATAGCTTCAGCTGCATGCGAAACAAACGAGTTAGCTTCAAGTCCATGCGATGTAGAAGGTTTAGCTTCCAATCCATGCGAAAGAAATGATTTAGCTTCAGATACTTGCAATATAAGTGATATAGCATCAAATGCGGGCGAAACGAACGAGTTAGCTGCAAATCCATGCGAAACACATGATATAGCTGCAAATCAAAGCGATGTTGGAGGTTTAGCTTCAAATCCATGCGAAACAAATGATTTAGCTTCAGATACTAGCGATATATGTGATATTGCTTTAAGTGCAAACGAAACAAACGAGTTAGCTTCAAATCCATGCGGAACACATGATTTAGCTTAAAATTCATGCGATTTAGATGGTTTAGCTTCAAATCCATGCGAAACAAATGATAGAGCTGCAAACACTTGGGATATGGGTGATATAGTTTCAGCTGCATGCGAAACAAACGAGTTAGCTTCAAGTCCATGCGATGTAGAAGGTTTAGCTTCAAATCCATGCTAAACAAATGATTTAGTTTCAGATACTTGCGATATAAGTGATATACCTCCAAATGAAGACGAAACAAACGAGTTAGATTCAAATCCATGCGAAACAAATGATTTAGCTTCAAACACTTGGGATATAAGTGATATAGCTTCAAATGCAGACGAAACAAACGAGATAGTTCAAATCCTTGCGAAAAACATCATTTAGCTTCAAATCAATGCGATGTAGAAGGTTGTGCTTCAAATCCATGCGACACAAATGATTTAGCTTCAGATACTTACGATATAAGTGATATAGCATCAAATGCAGGCTAAACGAACGAGTTAGCTGCAAATCCATGCGAAACACATGATTTAGCTTCAAATCTATGCGATGTAGAAGGTTTAGCTTCAAATCCATGCGACACATATGATTTAGTTTCAGATACTTGCGATATAAGTGATATACCTCCAAATGCAGTCGAAACAAACGAGTTAGCATCAAATCCATGCGAAACAAATGATTTAGCTTCAAATCAATGCGATGTAGAAGGTTTAGCTTCAAATTCATGCGAAACAAATGATTCAGCTTCAAACACTTGGGATATATGTGATATAGCTTCAAATGCAGACGAAACAAACGAGTTAGCTTCACATCCAAGCGAAACACATGATTTAGCATCAAATCAATGCGATGTAGAAGGTTTAGATACAAATCCATGCGAAACAAATGATTTAGCATCAAACACTCGGGATATAAGTGATATAGCTACAAATGCAGACGAATCAAACGAGTAAGCTTCAAAATGCATGCGATACACATGATTTACCTTCAAATCAATGCGAAGTAGAAGGCTTAGCTTCAAATCCATGCGGAACAAATGATTTATCTTCAGATAAATGCGTTATAAGCGATATACGTTCAAATGCAGACGAAACAAACGAGCTGGCTTCAACTCCATGCGACACACATGATTAAGCTTCAAATCAATGCGATGTAGAAGGCTTAGCTTCAAATCCATGCGGAACAAATGATTTAGCTTCAAATGCTTGCGATATAACTGATATAGCTTCAAATGCAAGCGAAACAAACGAGTAAGATTCAAATCCATGCGAAACACATAATTTAGCTGCAAATCAATGCGATGTAGAAGGTATAGCTTCAAGTCAAAGCGAATCACATGATTTAGCACATGAACTTGCGATATAAGTGATATAGCTTCAAATGCAGGGGAAACAAACGAGTTAGCTTCAAATGCATGCAAAACACATGATTTAGCTTCAAATCAATGCGATGTAGATCGTTTAGCTTTAAATCCAAGCGAAACAAATGATGTAGCTTCACACACTTGGGATATAAGTGATATAGCTTCAAATGCAGACGAAACAAACGAGCTAGCTTCACATCCAAGCGAAACAAATGATTTAGCTTCAAATCAATTCGAAGTAGAAGGCTTAGCTTCAAATCGATGCGGAACAAATGATTTTGCTTCAAATACTTGCGATATAAGTGATATAGATTCAACTGCAGGCCAAACAAACGAGTTAGCTTCAAATCCATGCGAAATAAATGACTTAGCATCAGATACTTGCGATATAAGTGATATAGCTTCAAATGCAAGGGAAACAAACGAGTTAGCTTCAAATCCATGCGGAACACATGATTTAGCTGCAAATCAATGCAATGTAGAAGTTATAGCTTCAAATCCAAGCGAAACAAATGTGTTAGCATCAGATACTTGCGATATAATTGATATTGTTTCAAATGCAGGGGAAACAAACGAGTTAGCATCAAATCCATGCAAAACACATGATTTAGCTTCAAACACTTGTTTCCCCTGCATTTGAAGCTATATCAGTCATATCGCAAGTATCTGTTGCTAAATCGTTTGTTTCGCATGGATTTGAAGCTAAGCTTTCTACATCGCATTGATTTGCAGCTAAATCATGTGTTTCGCATGGATTGGAAGCTAACTCGTTCGTTTCGCCTGCATTTGATGCTATATCACTTATATCTTAAGTATCTGAAGCTAAATCATTTGTTGCGCATGAATATGAAGCTAAACCTTCTACATCGCATTGATTTGAAGCTAAATCATGTGTTTTGCATGGATTTGTTGCTAATTCGTTTGTTTCCCCTGCTGTTGAAGTTATATCAGTTATATCGCAAGTATCTCATGCTAAATCATTTGTTTCGCATGGATTTGAAGCCAAACCTTGTACATCGCATTGATTTGAAGCTAAATCATGTGTTTGGCATGGATTTGAAGCTAACTCATCTGTTTAATCTGCATTTGAAGCTATATCACTTATATCCCAAGTGTTTGAAGCTAAATCATTTGTTTCGCATGGATTTGTAGCTAAACCTTCTACATCGCATTGATTTGAAGCTAAATCATGTGCTTCGCTTGGATTTGAAGCTAACTCGTTTGTTTCGTCCTCATTTGAAGCTATATCACTTATATCGCAAGTATCTAAAGATAAATCATTTGTGTCGCATGGATTTGAAGCTAAACCTTCCTCATAGCATTGATTTGAAGCTTAATCATGTGTTTTGCATGGATTTGATGCTAACTCGTTTGTTTCCCCTGCATTTGAAACTATATCAATTATATCGCAAGTATCTGATGCTAACACATTTGTTTCGCTTGGATTTGAAGCTATAACTTCTACATTGCATTGATTTGCAGCTAAATCATGTGTTCCGCATGGATTTGAAGCTAACTCGTTAGTGTCGCCTGCATTTGAAGCTATATCACTTATGTCGCTAGTATCTGAAGCTAAATCATTTGTTTCGCATGGATTTCAAGCTAACTTGTTTGTTTCGCCTGCATTTGAAGCTACACCACTTATATCACAAGTATCTGACGCTAAATCATTTGTTTCGCATGGATTTGAAGCTAAACCTTCTACATCGCATTGATTTGCAGCTAAATCATTTGTTTGGCTTGGACATGAAGCTAACAAGTTTGTTTCTCCTGCATTTCAATCTATATCACTTATATCGCAAGTATCTGAAGCTAAATCATATGTTTAGCATGGATTTGAAGCTAATCCTACTACATCGCGAGTACCTGATGCTAAATCATTTGTTTCGCATGGTTTTGAAGCTAAACCTTCTACATCGCATTGAGTTGCAGCTAAATCATGTGTTTCGCATGGATTTGAAGCTAACTCGTTGGTTTCGCCTGCATTTGAATCTATATCATTTATATTGCAAGTATTTGAAGCTAAAACATTTGGGTCGCATGGATTTTGAACCTAACTCGTTTGATTCGTCTGCATTTGAAGCTATATCACTTATATGCCAAGTGTTTGGCATATAACCTTCTACATCGTATTGATTTAAATCTAAATCATGTGGTTCGCGTGGATTTGAAGCTAAACCTTCTACATCGCATGGATTTGAAGCTAACTCGTCTGATTCGTCTGCATTTGAAGTTATATCACATATATCGCAAGTATCTGAAGCTAAATCATTGGTTTCGCATGGATTAGAAGTTAAACCTTCTACATCGGATTGATTTGCTGCTAAATCATGTGTTTCGCTTGGAATTGCAGCTAACTCGTTTGTTTCGTCTGCATTTGAAGCTATGCCACTTACATCGCAAGTATCTGAAGCAAAATCATTGTTTTCGCATGGATTTGAAGCTAAACCTTCTACATCGCATTGATTTGAATCTAGATCATGTGTTTCGCTTGGATTTGAAGCAAAACCTGCTACATCGCATTTATTTGAAGCTCAATCATTTGTTTCGCATGGATTTGAAGCTAAACATTCTACACCGCGTAGATTTGAACCTAAATCATTTGTTTCGCATGGATTTGAAGCTAAATCTTCCACACCGCATAAATTTGAATCTAAATCATGTGTTTCGCTTGGATTTGAAGCTAACCTTCTACATCGCATTGATTTGAAGCTAAATCATGTGTTTTGCATGGATTTGATGCTAACTCCTTTGTTTCTCCTGCATTTGAAGCCATATCAGTCATATCGCAAGTATCTGCTGCTAAATCGTTTGCTTCGCATGGATTCGAAGCTAAGCTTTCTACATCGCATTGATTTGCAGCTAAATCATGTGTTTCGCATGAATTTGAAGCCAACTCGTTCGTTTCGCCTGCATTTGATGCTATATCACTTATATCCTAAGTGTTTGAAGCTAAATCATTTGTTTCGCATGGATTTGAAGCTAAACCTTCTACATCGCATTGATTTGAATCTAAATCATGTGTTTCGCTTGGATTTGAAGGTAACCTTCTACATCGCATTGATTTGAAGCTATATCATGTGTTTTGCATGGACTTGATGCTAACTCCTTTGTTTCCCCTGCATTTGAAGCTACATCAGTCATATCGCAAGTGTCTGTTGCTAAATCGTTTGTTTCGCCTGCATTTCAAGCTACACCACTTATATCACGAGTATCTGATGCTAAATCATTTGTGTCGCATGGATTTGTAGCTAAACCTTCTACTTCGCATTGATTTGAAGCTAAATCATTTGTTTCGCATGGATTTGGAGGTAACTTGTTTAGTTCTCCTGCATTTGAAGCTATATCACTTATATCGCAAGTAGCTGAAGCTAAATCATTTGTTTCGCACGGATTTGTAGCTAAACCTTCTACATCGCATTGATTCGAAGCTAAATCATGTGTTTTGCTTGGATTTGAAGCTAACTCGTTTGTTTCCCCTGCATTTGAAGCTATATCACTTATAACGCAAGTATCTGATGCTCAATCATTTGTTTCGCATGGATTTGAAGCTAAACCTTCTACATCGCATTGATTTGCAGCTAAATCATGTGTTTCGCATGGATTTGAAGCTAACTCGTTTGTTCCGCGTGCATTTGAAGCTATATCACTTATATCCCAAGTGTTTGGCGTTAAATCATTTGTTTCGCATGGATTTGAAGCTAAGCCTTCTACTTCGTATCGATTTGAAGCTAAATGATATGTATCGCATGGATTTTGAACCTACCCCGTTTGATTCGTCTGCATTTGCAGCTATATTACTTATACCCCAAGTGTTTGAAGCTAAATCATGTGTTTCGCTTGGATTTGAGGCTAAAGCTTCTACATCGCATTGATTTGAAGCTAAATCATGTGTTTCGCTTGGATTTGAAGCTAACTCGTTTGTTTCCCCTGCATTTGAAGCTATATTACTTATAACGCAAGTATCTGATGCTCAATCATTTGTTTCGCATGGATTTGAAGCTAAACCTTCTACATCGCATTGATTTGCAGCTAAAGCATGTGTTTCGCATGGATTTGAAGCTAACTCGTTTGTTCCGCGTGCATTTGAAGCTATATCACTCATATCCCAAGTGTTTGGAGGTAAATCATTTGTTTCGCATGGATTTGAAGCTAAACCTTCTACATCGCATTGATTTGAAGCTAAATCATGTGTCTCGCTTGGATTTGATGCTAAACCATCTACATCGCATTGATTTGAAGCTAAATCATGTGTTTCGCTTGGATTTGAAGCTAACTCGTTTGTTTCGCCTGCATTTGTAGCTATATCACTTATATCGCAAGTACTTGAAGCTAAATCATTTGTTCCGCATGGATCTGTAGCTAAGACTTCTAATTCGCATTGACTTGAAGCTAAAACATGTGTTTCGCATGGATTTGAAGTTAACTCGCTTGTTTCGCATGCAGTTGAAGCTAAATCATATTTATGACAAGTATCTGAATCTACACCATTTGTTTCGCACTGATTTGAAGCTAACTCGTTTGTTTCTCCTGCATTTGAAGCTATATCACTTATATCGCAAGTACCTGAACCTAAATCATGTGTTTCGCATGGATTAGAAGCTAAGGCTTATACTTCGGATCTATTTGAAGCTAAATGTTGTGTATCGCATGGATTTTGAAGCTAACTCGATTGATTCGTCAGCATTTGAAGCTATATCACTTATATCGCAAGTATCTGAAGCTAAATCATTTGTTTCGAATAGATTTGAAGCCAAACCTTCTACATCGAATTGATTTCCATCTAAATCATATGTTTCGAATGTATTTGAAGCTAACTCGTTAATTTCGCCAGCATTTGAAGCTATATCACTCACATCGCAAGTATCCGAACCTAAATCCTTGGTTTCGCATGGATTTGATGCTAAACCTTCTACATCGCATTGATTTGCTGCTAAATCACAGGTTTCGCATGGATTTGCATCTAGCTCGTTTGTTGCGCATGCAGTTGAATCTGAATAACGTACATCGCAAGTATTTGTAGCTCAACCATTTGTTTCGCATGGATTTGTAACTATACCTTCTACATCGCATTGATTTGAAGCTAAATCATGTGTTTTGCTTGGATGTGAAGCTAACTCGTTTGATTCGTCTGCATTTGAAGCTATGTCACATATATCCCAAGTGTTTGAAGCTGAATCATTTGTTTCGCATGAATTTGAAGCTAAACCTTCTACATAGCATTGATTTGAAGCTTAATCATTTGTTTCTCATGGATTTCAAGCTAAATCGTTTTTATCCCCTGCATTTGAAGCTATATAATTTATATCGCAAGTATCTGATACTAAATCATTTGTTTCGCATGGATTTGAAGCTAAACCTTCTACATCGCATTGATTTGCATTTAAATGATGTGTTTCGCAAGGATTTGAACTAACTCGTTTGTTTCGTCTGCATTTGAAGCTATATCACTTATATCCCAAGTGTTTGAAGCTAAATCATTTGTTTCGCATAGATTTGAAGCTAACTCGTTTGTTTTGTCTGCATTTGGAGGTATATCACTTATACTGCAAGTATCTGAAACTAAATCATTGGTTTCGCATGGATTTGAAGCTAAACCTTCTACATCCCATAGATTTGAAACTAAATCATGTGTTTCGCATGGATTTGCAGCTAACTCGTTCGCTTCGCCTGCATTTGATGCTATATCACTTATATCGCAAGCATCTGAAGCTAAATCATTTGTTTCGCATGGATTTGAAGCTAAACCTTCTACATCGCATTGATTTTCAGTTTAAGCATGTGTTTTGCATGGATTTGAAGCTAACTCGTTTGTTTCGCATGCAGCTGAAGCTATATCACTTATATCCCAAGTGTTTGAAGCTAAATCATTTGTTTCGCATGGATTTGAAGCTAACTCGTTTGTTTCGTCTGCATTTGAATCTATATCACTTATATCGCAAGTATCTGAACCTAAATCCTTGGTTTCGCATGGATTTGATGCTAAACCTTCTACATCGCATTGATTTGCTGCTAAATCACAGGTTTCGCATGGATTTGAATCTAGCTCGTTTGTTGCGCATGCAGTTGAATCTGAATAACGTACATCGCAAGTATTTGTAGCTCAACCATTTGTTTCGCATGGATTTGTAACTATACCTTCTACATCGCATTGATTTGAAGCTAAATCATGTGTTTTGCTTGGATGTGAAGCTAACTCGTTTGATTCGTCTGCATTTGAAGCTATGTCACATATATCCCAAGTGTTTGAAGCTGAATCATTTGTTTCGCATGAATTTGAAGCTAAACCTTCTACATAGCATTGATTTGAAGCTTAATCATTTGTTTCTCATGGATTTCAAGCTAAATCGTTTTTATCCCCTGCATTTGAAGCTATATCATTTATATCGCAAGTATCTGATACTAAATCATTTGTTTGGCACGGATTTGAAGCTATACCTTCTACATCGCATTGATTTGCATTTAAATGATGTGTTTCGCAAGGATTTGAACTAACTCGTTTGTTTCGTCTGCATTTGAAGCTATATCCCTTATACCCCAAGTGTCTGAAGCTAAATCATTTGTTTCGCATGGATTTGAAGCTAACTCGTTTGTTTCATCTGCATTTGGAGGTATATCACTTATATCGCAAGTATCTGAAACTAAATCATTTGTGTCGCATGGATTTGAAGCTAAACCTTCTACATCGCATAGATTTGAAGCTAAATCATGTGTTTCGCATGGATTTGCAGCTAACTCGTTCGTTTAGCCTGCATTTGATGCTATATCACTTATATCGTAATTATCTGAAGCTAAATCATTTGTTTCGCACGGATTTGAAGCTAAACCTTCTACATCGCATTTATTTTCAGTTTAATCATGTGTTTCGGATGGGTTTGAAGCTAACTTGTTTGTTTCGTCTGCATTTGAAGCTATATCACTTATATCCCAAGTATTTGAAGCTAAATCATTTGTTTCGCATGGATTTGAAGCTAAATCTTCTACATCGCATGGACTTAAAGCTAACTCGATTGTTTCGCATGCAGCTGAAGCTATATCACCCATATCCCAAGTGTTTGCAGCTCTATCATTTGTTTCGCATGGATTTGAAGCTAAACCATCTAAATCGCATGATTTTTAAGCTGAATCATGTGTTCCGCATGGATTTGAAGCTAACTCGTTTGTTTCGTCTGCACTTGAAGCAATATCACATATATCGCTAGTATCTGAAGCTAAATCATTTGTTTCGCATGGATTTGAAGCTAACTCGTTTGTTTGGCTTGCAGTTGAATCTATATCACTTATATCGCAAGTATTTGGAGCTAAATCATTTGTTCCGCATGGATTTGAAGCTGAGCCTTCTACATCGTATTGATTTGAAGCTTAATCATGCGTGTCGCATGGAGTTGAAGCTAGCTCGTTTGTTTCGTCTGCATTTGAACGTATATCGCTTATAACGCAATTATCTCAAGATAAATCATTCGTTCCGCACGGATTTGAAGCTAAGCCTTCTACTTCGCATTTATTTGAAGCTAAATCATGTGTATCGCATGCATTTTGAAGCTAACTCCTTTGATTCGTCTGCATTTGAAGCTATATCACTTAAATCCAATGTGTTTGAAGCTAAATCATTTGTTTCGCATGGATTTGAAGCTAACTCGTTTGTTTCGTCTGCATTTGGAGGTATATCACTTATATCGCAAGTATCTGAAACTAAATCATTTGTGTCGCATGGATTTGAAGCTATACCTTCTACATCGCATTGATTTGCTGCTAAATCGCGTATTTCGCATAGATTTCAAGCTAAACCTACTACATGGCATCGATTTGAAGCTAAATCGTGTGTTTCGCTTGGATATGAAGCTATATCATTTATATCGCAAGTATCTGAACCTAAATCATTTGATTCGCATGGATTTGAAGATAAACCTTCTACATCGCATTGATTTGCAGCTAAATCATGTGTTTCGCATGTATTTGAAGCTAACTCGTTTTTTTTCTCCTGCATTTGAAGCTATATCGCTTATATCGCAAGTATCTGAACCTAAATCATTTGTTTCGGATGGATTTGAAGCTAAACCTTCAACATCGCTTTGATTTGCAGCTATATCATGTGTTTCGCATGGATTTGCAGCTAACTCGTTCGTTTCGCCTGTATTTGATGCTATATCGCTTATATCGCAAGTATCTAAAGCTAAATCACTTGTTTCGAATGGCTTTGAAGCTAAACCTTCTACATCGCATTGATTTTCATTTTAATCATGTGTTTCGCATGGATTTGAAGCTAACTCGTTTGTTTCGTCTGCATTTGAAGCTATATCACTTATATCCCAAGTATTTGAAGCTAAATCATTTGTTTCGCATGGATTTGAAGCTAAATCGTTTGTTTCGTCTGCATTTGGAGGTATATCACTTATATCGCAAGTATCTGAAGCTAAATCATTTGTTTCGCATGGATTTGAAGCTAAACCTTCAACATCGCTTTGATTTGCAGCTATATCATGTGTTTCGCATGGATTTGCAGCTAACTCGTTCGTTTAGCCTGCATTTGATGCTATATCACTTATATCGTAAGTATCTGAAGCTAAATCATTTGTTTCGCACGGATTTGAAGCTAAACCTTCTACATCGCATTTATTTTCAGTTTAATCATGTGTTTCGGATGGGTTTGAAGCTAACTTGTTTGTTTCGTCTGCATTTGAAGCTATATCACTTATATCCCAAGTATTTGAAGCTAAATCATTTGTTTCGCATGGATTTGAAGCTAAATCTTCTACATCGCATGGACTTAAAGCTAACTCGATTGTTTCGCATGCAGCTGAAGCTATATCACCCATATCCCAAGTGTTTGCAGCTCTATCATTTGTTTCGCATGGATTTGAAGCTAAACCATCTAAATCGCATGATTTTTAAGCTGAATCATGTGTTCCGCATGGATTTGAAGCTAACTCGTTTGTTTCGTCTGCACTTGAAGCAATATCACATATATCGCTAGTATCTGAAGCTAAATCATTTGTTTCGCATGGATTTGAAGCTAACTCGTTTGTTTGGCTTGCAGTTGAATCTATATCACTTATATCGCAAGTATTTGGAGCTAAATCATTTGTTCCGCATGGATTTGAAGCTGAGCCTTCTACATCGTATTGATTTGAAGCTTAATCATGCGTGTCGCATGGAGTTGAAGCTAGCTCGTTTGTTTCGTCTGCATTTGAACGTATATCGCTTATAACGCAATTATCTCAAGACAAATCATTCGTTCCGCACGGATTTGAAGCTAAGCCTTCTACTTCGCATTTATTTGAAGCTAAATCATGTGTATCGCATGCATTTTGAAGCTAACTCCTTTCATTCGTCTGCATTTGAAGCTATATCACTTAAATCCAATGTGTTTGAAGCTAAATCATTTGTTTCGCATGGATTTGAAGCTAACTCGTTTGTTTCGTCTGCATTTGGAGGTATATCACTTATATCGCAAGTATCTGAAACTAAATCATTTGTGTCGCATGGATTTGAAGCTATACCTTCTACATCGCATTGATTTGCTGCTAAATCGCGTATTTCGCATAGATTTCAAGCTAAACCTACTACATGGCATCGATTTGAAGCTAAATCGTGTGTTTCGCTTGGATATGAAGCTATATCATTTATATCGCAAGTATCTGAACCTAAATCATTTGATTCGCATGGATTTGAAGATAAACCTTCTACATCGCATTGATTTGCAGCTAAATCATGTGTTTCGCATGTATTTGAAGCTAACTCGTTTTTTTTCTCCTGCATTTGAAGCTATATCGCTTATATCGCAAGTATCTGAACCTAAATCATTTGTTTCGGATGGATTTGAAGCTAAACCTTCAACATCGCTTTGATTTGCAGCTATATCATGTGTTTCGCATGGATTTGCAGCTAACTCGTTCGTTTCGCCTGTATTTGATGCTATATCGCTTATATCGCAAGTATCTAAAGCTAAATCACTTGTTTCGAATGGCTTTGAAGCTAAACCTTCTACATCGCATTGATTTTCATTTTAATCATGTGTTTCGCATGGATTTGAAGCTAACTCGTTTGTTTCGTCTGCATTTGAAGCTATATCACTTATATCCCAAGTATTTGAAGCTAAATCATTTGTTTCGCATGGATTTGAAGCTAAATCGTTTGTTTCGTCTGCATTTGGAGGTATATCACTTATATCGCAAGTATCTGAAGCTAAATCATTTGTTTCGCATGGATTTGAAGCTAAACCTTCAACATCGCTTTGATTTGCAGCTATATCATGTGTTTCGCATGGATTTGCAGCTAACTCGTTCGTTTCGCCTGCATTTGATGCTATATCAGTTATATCGCAGGAATCTGATGCTAAATCATTTGTGTCACATGGATTTGAAGCTAAACATTCCACATAGCATTGACTTGAATCTTAATCATGTGCTTCGCATGGAATTGAAGTTAACTGGTTTGTTTCGTCTGCATTTGAAGCTATGTCACTTATATCGCTAGTATCTGAAGCTAAATCATTGGTTTCGCATGGATTTGAAGCTAAACCTTCTACATCCCATTGATATGCTGCTAAATCATTTGTTTCGCATGGATTTGAAGCTAACTCGTTTATTTCGTCTGCATTTGAAGCTGTATCACTTATATCGCAAGTATCTGAAGCTAAATCATTTGTGTCTCATGGATTTGAAGTTAAACCTTCTACATCGCATTGATTTGCTGCTAAATCATGTGTTTCGCATGGATTTGGAGCTAGCTCGTTTGTTTCGTCCGCATTTGAAGCTATGTCACTTATACCGCAAGTATCTGATGCTAAATCATTTGTTTCGCTTCGATTTGAAGCTATACCTTCTTCATTGCATTGATTTGCAGCTAAATCATGTGCTCCGCATGGATTTGAAGCTAACTCGTTTGTTTCGTCTGCATTTGAAGCTATGTCACTTATATCCCAAGTGATTGAAGCTAAATCATTTGTTTCGCATGGATTTGAACCTAAACCATCTACATCGCATTGATTCGAAGCTAAATCATTTCATTCGCTTACATTTGAAGCTAACTGGTTTGTTTTGTCTGAATTTGAAGCTATGCCACTTATATCGCAAGTATCTGAAGCTAAATCATTGGTTTCGCATGGATTTGAAGCTAAACCTTCCACATAGCATTGATTTGAATCTTAGTCATGTGTTTTGATTGGATTTGAAGCTAAACCTTCTACACCGCATTGATTTGAAGCTAAATCATGTGATTCGCTTGGATTGGAAGCTAACTTGTTTGTTTCGTCTGCATTTGAAGCTATGTCACTTATATCGCACGTATCTGAATCTAAATCATTGGCTTCGCATGGATTTGAAGCTAAACCTTCTACATCGAATTGAATCGCTGCTAAATCATGTGTTACGCATGGATTTGAAGTTAACTCGGTTGTTGCGCATATTGTTGAATCTAAATAACGTATAACACAAGTATTTGTAGCTAAACCATTTGTTTCGCAGGGATTTGAAACTAAACCTTCTACATCGCATTGATGTGAAGCTAAATCATGTAATTCGTTTGGATTTCAAGCTAACTCGTTTGTTTCGTCTGCATTTGAAGCTTTGCCACTTATATCGCAAGTATCTAAAGCTAAACCATTGGTTTCGCATGGATTTGAAGCTAAACCTTCTACATCGCATTGATTAGAAGCTACATCATGTGTTTCGCATGGATTTGAAGCTAAACCTTCCACATAGCATTGATTTGAATCTTAATCATGTGTTTTGCTTGGATTTGAAGCTAAACCTTCTACACCGCATTGATTTGAAGCTAAATCATGTGATTCGCTTGGATTGGAAGCTAACTCGTTTGTTTCATCGGCATTTGAAGTTATGCCACTTATATCGCAAGTATCTGAAGCTAAATCATTGGTTTCGCATGGATTAGAAGCTAAACCTTCTACATCGCATTGATTCGAGGCTAAATCATTTCTTTCGCTTAGATTTGAAGCTAACTCGTTTGTTTCGTCTGTATATGAAGATATATCACTTATATCGCAAGTATCTGAACCTAAATCATTTGTTTCTTATGGATTTGAAGCTAAGTCTTCTACCTCGCATCGATTTGAAGCTAAATCATTTGTTTCGCATGGATTTGAAGCTAAACCTTCTACACCGCATTGATTTGAAGCTAAATCATGTGATTCGCTTGGATTGGAAGCTAACTCGTTTATTTCGTCTGCATTTGAATCTATATCACTTCTATCGCAAGTATCTGATGCTAAATCATTTTTTTCGCATGGATTTGAAGCTAAACATTCTACATCGCATTGATTTGAAGCAAATTCATGTGTTTCGCATGGATTGGAAGCTAACTCGTTTGTTTCCCCTGCATTTGAGGCTATATCACTTATATCGCATGTATCTGAAGCTAAGTCATTTGTTTCGCATGGATTTGAAGCTAAGACATCTAGTTCGCATTGATTTGAAGCTAAATCATGAGTTTCGCATGGATTAGAAGCTAACTCGTTTGTTTCGCCTGCATTTGAAGTTATATCATTTATATCGCAAGTATCTGAAGCTAAATCATTTGTTCCGCATGAATTTGCAGCTAAACCTTCAACATCGCATTGATTTGCACCTAAATCATCTGTTTCGCATGGATTTGAAGCTAACTCGTTTGTTTCGTCTGCACTTGAAACTGTATCATTTATATCGCAAGTATCTGCAGGTAAATCATTTGTTTCGCATGGATTCGTAGCTAAGCCTTCTACTTCGTATCGATTTGAAGCTAAATGATATGTATCGCATGGATTTTGAAGCTACCTCGTTTGATTCGTCTGCATTTGAAGCTATATCACTAATATCCCAATTGCTTGAAACTAAATCATTTTTTTCGCATGGATTTGAAGCTAAACCTTCTACATCGCATTGATTTGAAGCTAAATCATGTGATTCGCTTGGATTTGAAGCTAACTCGTTTGTTTCCCCTGCATTTGTAGCTATATCACATATATCGCAAATATATGAAGCTAAATCTTTGGATTCGCATGGTTTTGAAGCTAAACCTTCTACATCGCCCTGATTTGAAGCTAAATCATGTGTTTCGCTTGGATTTGAAGCTAACTCGTCTGTTCCCTTGCATTTGAAGCTATATCACTTATATCGCAAGTATCTGAAGCTAAATCATTGGTTTCGCATGGATTAGAAGCTAAACCTTCTACATCGCATTGATTCGAAGCTAAATCATTTCTTTCGCTTAGATTTGAAGCTAACTCGTTTGTTTCGTCTGTATATGAAGATATATCACTTATATCGCAAGTATCTGATGCTAAATCATTTGTTTCGCTTCGATTTGAAGCTATACCTTCTTCATTGCATTGATTTGCAGCTAAATGATGTGCTCCGCATGGATTTGAAACTAACTCGTTTGTTTCATCTGCATTTGAAGCTATGTCACTTATATCGCTAGTATCTGAAGCTAAATCATTGGTTTCGCATGGATTTGAAGCTAAACCTGCTACATCGCACTGATTCGCAGCTAAAACACGAGTTTGGCATGGATTTGAAGCTAACTCGTTTGTTCCGCTTGCATTCGAATATATATCATGTTTATCACAAGTATCTGAAGCTAAATCATTTGTTTCGCATGAATTTGAAGCTGAGCCTTCTACTTCGCATTGATTTGAAGCTAAATGATGTGTTTCGCATGTAATTGAAGATAACTGGTTTGTTTCGTATGCTTTTCAAGCTATGCCACTTGTATCGCAAGTATCTGAAGCTAAATCATTGGTTTCGCATGATTTTGAAGCTAAACCTTCTACATCGCATTGACTTGCTGCTAAATCATGTGTTTCGCATGGATTTGAAGCTAACTTGTTTGTTTCGTCTGCATTTGAAGCTATGTTACTTATATCGCTACTATCTCAAGCTAAATCATTGGTTTCGCATGGATTTGAAGCTAAACCTTCTACATCGCATTGATTTGCTGCTAAATCATGTGTTTCGCATGGATTTGAAGCTAACTCGTTTGTTTCCCCTACATTTGAAGCTATATCACTTATATCGCAGGAATCTGATGCTAAATCATTTGTGTCACATGGATTTGAAGCTAAACATTCCACATAGCATTGACTTGAATCTTAATCATGTGCTTCGCATGGAATTGAAGTTAACTGGTTTGTTTCGTCTGCATTTGAAGCTATGTCACTTATATCGCTAGTATCTGAAGCTAAATCATTGGTTTCGCATGGATTTGAAGCTAAACCTTCTACATCCCATTGATTTGCTGCTAAATCATTTGTTTCGCATGGATTTGAAGCTAACTCGTTTATTTCGTCTGCATTTGAAGCTGTATCACTTATATCGCAAGTATCTGAAGCTAAATCATTTGTGTCTCATGGATTTGAAGTTAAACCTTCTACATCGCATTGATTTGCTGCTAAATCATGTGTTTCGCATGGATTTGGAGCTAACTCGTTTGTTTCGTCCGCATTTGAAGCTATGTCACTTATACCGCAAGTATCTGATGCTAAATCATTTGTTTCGCTTCGATTTGAAGCTATACCTTCTTCATTGCATTGATTTGCAGCTAAATCATGTGCTCCGCATGGATTTGAAGCTAACTCGTTTGTTTCGTCTGCATTTGGAGGTATATCACTTATATCGCAAGTATCTGAAACTAAATCATATGTGTCGCATGGATTTGAAGCTAAACCTTCTACATCGCATAGATTTGAAGCTAAATCATTTCATTCGCTTACATTTGAAGCTAACTGGTTTGTTTTGTCTGAATTTGAAGCTATGCCACTTATATCGCAAGTATCTGAAGCTAAATCATTGGTTTCGCATGGATTAGAAGCTAAACCTTCTACGTCGCATTGATTCGAAGCTAAATCATTTCTTTCGCTTAGATTTGAAGCTAACTCGTTTGTTTCGTCTGTATATGAAGATATATCACTTATATCGCAAGTATCTGATGCTAAATCATTTGTTTCGCTTCGATTTGAAGCTATACCTTCTTCATTGCATTGATTTGCAGCTAAATGATGTGCTCCGCATGGATTTGAAGCTAACTCGTTTGTTTCGTCTGCATTTGAAGCTATGTCACTTATATCCCAAGTGTTTGAAGCTAAATCATTTGTTTCGCATGGATTTGAAGATAAACCATCTACATCGCATTGATTCGAAGCTAAATCATTTCTTTCGCTTAGATTTGAAGCTAACTGGTATGTTTCGTCTGAATTTGAAGCTATGCCACCTATATCGCAAGTATCTGAAGCAAAATCATTGGTTTCGCATGGATTTGAAGCTAAACCTTCTACATCGCATTGATTTGAAGCTAAATCATGTGTTTCGCATGGATTTGAAGCTAAACCTTCCACACAGCATTGATTTGAATCTTAATCATGTGTTTTGCTTGGATTTGAAGCTAAACCTTCTACACCGCATTGATTTGAAGCTAAATCATGTGATTCGCTTGGATTGGAAGCTAACTCATTTGTTTCATCGGCATTTGAAGTTATGCCACTTATATCGCAAGTATCTGAAGCTAAATCATTGGTTTCGCATGGATTAGTAGCTAAACCTTCTACATCGCATTGATTCGAGGCTAAATCATTTCTTTCGCTTAGATTTGAAGCTAACTCGTTTGTTTCGTCTGTATATGAAGATATATCACTTATATCGCAAGTATCTGAACCTAAATCATTTGTTTCTTATGGATTTGAAGCTAAGTCTTCTACCTCGCATCGATTTGAAGCTAAATCATTTGTTTCGCATGGATTTGAAGCTAAACCTTCTACACCGCATTGATTCGAAGCTAAATCATGTGATTCGCTTGGATTGGAAGCTAACTCGTTTATTTCGTCTGCATTTGAAGCTGTATCACTTATATCGCAAGTATCTGAAGCTAAATCATTTGTGCCTCATGGATTTGGAGTTAAACCTTCTACATAGCATTGATTTGCTGCTAATTGATGTGTTTCGCATGGAATTTAAGCTAACTCGCTTGTTGCGTCTGCATTTGAAGCTATGTCACTTATATCACAATTATCTGAAACTGAATCATTTGTTTCGCATGGATTTGAATCTAAGCCTTCTACATCGCATTGATTTGATGCTAAATCATTTGTTTCGCTTGGATTTGAAGCTAACTCGTTTGTTTCGTCTGCATTTTAAGCTATATTACTTATATCGCTAGTATATGAAGCTAAATCGTTAGTGTCTCATGGATTTGAAGCGAAAAATTCTACATAGCATTGATTTGAAGCCTAATCATGTGTTTTGTATGGATTTGAAGCTAACTCGTTTGTTACCCCTGCATTTGAAACTATATCACTTATATCGCAACTATCTGATGTAAAACATTTGTTTCGCATGGATTTGAAGCTAAACCTTCTACATCGCATTGATTTGTAGCTAAATCATCTGTTTTGCATGGATTTGAAGCTAACTCGTTTGTTTCGTCTGCATTTGAAGCTATATCACATATATCGCAAGTATCTGAAGCTAAATCATTTGTTTCGCATGGATTTGATGCTAAACCTTCTACATCGCATTGATTTGAAGCTAATTCATGTGTTTCGCATGGATTTGAAGCTAACTCGTTTGTTTCCCCTGCATTTGAAGCTATATTACTAATATCGCAATTATCTGAAGCTAAATCATGTGATTCGCTTGGATTTGAATCTTAGCCTTCAACTTTGCAATTGATTTGAAGCTAAATCGTGTGTTTCGCATGGATTTGAAGCTAACTCGTTTGATTCGTATGCATTTGAAGCTATATCACTGATATTGCAAGTTCCTGTGCTAAATCATGTGTTACGCTTTGATTTGATGCTATAGCCTCTACATCACACTGATTTGCAGCTAAATCATGTGTTTCGCATCTATTTGAAGCTAACTCGTTCTTTTCGAATGCATTTGATGCTATATAACTTATATCGCAAGTATCTGAAGCTAAATCATTTGTTTCGCATAGATTTGAAGCTAAGACATCTAGTTCGCATTGATTTGAATCTAAGTCATAAGTTTCGCATGGATTGGAAGCTAACTTGTTTGTTTCGTCTGCACTTGAAAATATATCACTTATATCGCAAGTATCTGAAGGTAAATCATTTCTTTCGCATGGATTGAAGCTAAACCTTCTACATCGCTTTGATTTGCAGCTAAATCATGTGTTTCTCATGGATTAGAAGCTAACTCGTTTGTTTCGTCTGCATTTGAAGCTATATCAGTTATATCCCAAGTGATTGAAGCTAAATCATTTGTTTCGCATGGATTTGAATCTAAACCTTCAACTTCGCATCGATTTGCAGCTAAATCATGTCTTTCGCATGGATTTGAAGCTAACTCGTTTGTTTCCCCCGCATTTGCAGCTATATCACTTATATCGCAAGTATCTGAAGCTAAATCATTTGTGTTGCATGGATTTGAAGCTAACTCGTTCGTATCCCCTGAATTTGAAACTATATCCCTTATGTCGCAAGCATCGTATTCTAAATCTTTTTTTCGCACGGATTTGAAGCTAAACCTACTACTTTCGCATTGATTTGAAGCTAACTCGTTTGTTTCGTCCGCATTTGAAGCTATATCACTTATATCCCAACTGTTTGAAGCTAAATCAATTGTTTCGCATGGATTTGAAGCTAACTCGTTTGTTTCCCCTGCATTTGAAGCTATATCACTTATATCGCAAGTATCTAAAGCTAAATCATTTGTTTCGCACGGATTTGAAGCTAAACCTTCAACATCGCATTGATTTGCAGCTAAATAATGTGTTTCGCATGGATTTGAAGCTAATTCGTTTGTTTCCCCTGCACTTGAAGCTATATCAATTATATCGCAAGTATCTGATGCTAAATCATTTTTTTCGCATGGATTTGAAGCTAAACCTTCTACATCGCATTGATATGAAGATACAAACACATGAATTCGTTTCAGATAAATGCGATGTAGAATGTTTAGCATCAAATCCATGCGAAACAAATGATTTAGCTTCAGATACTTGCGATATATGTTATTTAGCTTCAAATGCAGACGAAACAAACGAGCTAGCTTCAACTCCATACGAAACAGATGATTTAGATTCAAATCAAAGTTATGTGGAGGGTTTGGCTTCAAATCCATGCAACACAAATGATTTAGCTTCAGATACTTGCCATATAAGTGATTCAGCTTCAAATGCAGGCGAAACGAACGAGTTAGCTTCAAATCCATGCGAATCACACGATTAAGCTTCAAATCAATGCGATGTAGAAGGTTTAGATTCAAATCCATGCGACACAAATGATGTAGCTTCAAAAACTTGTGATATAAATGATATAGATTCAAATGCAGGCGAAACTAACGAGTTAGCTCCAATTCCATGCGAAACACATGATTTAGCTGCAAATCAATGAGATGTAGAAGGTTTAGCTTCAAATCCATGCGTAACAAATGATTTAGCTTCAGATACTTACGATATAAGTGATATAGCATCAAATGCAGGCGAAACGAACGAGTTAGCTTCAAATCCATGCGAAACACATTACTTAGCTGCAAATCAATGCGATGTTGAAGGTTTAGCTTCAAATCCATGCGAAACAAATGATTTAGCTTTAGATACTTGCGATATAAGTGATATAGCTTCAAATGCAGGGGAAACAAACGAGTTAGCTTCAAATCCATGCAAAACACATGATTTAGCTTCAAATTAAAGCGATGTAGAAGGTATAGCTTCATATCCAAGCGAAACACATGATTTAGTTTCAAATCAATGCGATGTTGAAGGTTTAGCTTCAAATCCATGCGAAACAAATGATTTAGCTTCAAACACTTGGGGTATAAGTGATATGGCTGCAAATGCAGACGAATCAAACGGGGTAGGTTCAAAATCCATGCGATACATATCATTTAGCTTCAAATCGATACGAAGTAGAAGGCTTAGCTTCAAATCCATGCGAAACAAAATGATTTAGGTTCAGATACTTGCGATATATTGATATAGCTTCAAATGCAGGCGAAACTAACGAGTTAGTTTCAATCCATGCGAAACACATGATTTAGCTGCAAATCAATGCGATGTAGAAGGTTTAGCTTCAAATCCATGCGTTACAAAATGATTTAGCATCAGGTACTTGCGATATAAATGAAATAGCTTCAAATGCAGAGGAAGCAACGAGTTAGCATCTAATCCATGCAAAATACATGATTCAGCTTTCAAATCAAAGCGATGTAGATGGTATAGCTTCAAATCCAAGCGAAACACATGATTTAGCTCAAATCAATGCGATGTTGAAGGTTTAGCTTCAAATCGATGCGAACCAAATGATTTAGCTTCAAACACTTGGGATATAAGTGATATAGCTGCAAATGCAGACGAATCAAACGGGGTAGGTTCAAAATCATGCGATACATATCATTTAGCTTCAAATCGATACGAAGTAGAAGGCTTAGCTTCAAAATCCATGCGAAACAAATGATTTAGGGTCAGATACTTGCGATATATTGATATAGCTTCAAATGCAGGCGAAACTACGAGTTAGATTCAAATCCATGCGAAACACATGATTTAGCTGCAAATCAATGCGATGTAGAAGGTTTAGCTTCAATCCATGCGAAACAAATGATTTAGCTTCAACACTTGGGGTATAAGTGATATGCTGCAAATGCAGACGAATCAAACGGGGTAGGTTCAAAATCCATGCGATACATATCATTTAGCTTCAAATCGATACGAAGTAGAAGGCTTAGCTTCAAATCCATGCGAAACAAATGATTTAGGTTCAGATACTTGCGATATATTGATATAGCTTCAAATGCAGGCGAAACTAACGAGTTAGTTCAAATCATGCGAACACATGATTTAGCTGCAAATCAATGCGATGTAGAAGGTTTAGCTTCAAATCCATGCGTTACAAATGATTTAGCATCAGGTACTTGCGATATAAATGAAATAGCTTCAATGCAGGGGAAGCAAACGAGTTAGCATCTAATCCATGCAAAATACATGATTCAGCTTCAAATCAAAGCGATGTAGATGGTATAGCTTCTAATCCAAGCGAAACACATGATTTAGCTTCAAATCAATGCGATGTTGAAGGTTTAGCTTCAAATCGATGCGAACCAAATGATTTAGCTTCAAACACTTGGGATATAAGTGATATAGCTGCAAATGCAGACGAATCAAACGGGGTAGGTTCAAAAATCCATGCGATACATATCATTTAGCTTCAATCGATACGAAGTAGAAGGCTTAGCTTCAAATCATGCGAAACAAATGATTTAGGGTCAGATACTTGCGATATATTGATATAGCTTCAATGCAGGCGAAACTAACGAGTTAGATTCAAATCCATGCGAAACACATGATTTAGCTGCAAATCAATGCGATGTAGAAGGTTTAGCTTCAAATCCATGCGTAACAGATGATTTAGCTTCAGATACTTGCGATATAAGTGATATAGCATCAAATGCAGGCGAAACGAACGAGTTAGCTTCAAATCCATGCGAAATACATGACTTGGCTGCAAATCAATGCGATGTAGAAGGTTTAGCTTCAAATCCATGCGTTACAAATGATTTAGCATCAGGTACTTGCGATATAAATGGAAATAGCTTCAAATGCAGGGGAAGCAAACGAGTAGCATCTAATCCATGCAAAACACATGATTCAGCTTCAAATCAAAGCGATGTAGAAGGTATAGCTTCAAATCCAAGCGAACACATGATTTAGCTTCAAATCAATGCGATGTTGAAGTTTAGCTTCAAATCGATGCGAAACAAATGATTTAGCTTCAAACACTTGGGATATATGTGATATAGCTGCAAATGCAGACGAATCAAACGGGTAGGTTCAAAAATCCATGCGATACATATCATTCAGCTTCAAATCGATACGAAGTAGAAGGCTTAGCTTCAAATCCATGGGACACAAATGATTTAGCTTCAAATACTTGCGATATAAATGAAATAGCTTCAAATGCAGGGGAAGCAAACGAGTTAGCATCTAATCCATGCGAAACACATGATTCAGCTTCAATCAAAGCGATGTAGAATGTATAGCTTCAAATCCGGGCGACACAAATGATTTAGCTTCATATACTTGCGATATAAATAATGTAGCTTCAAATGCAGGCGAAACAAACGAGTTAGCTTCAAGTCCAAGCGAATCACACGATTAAGCTTCAAATCAATGCGATGTAGAAGGTTTAGATTCAAATCCATGCGACACAAATGATTTAGCTTCAAATACTTGTGATATAAATGATATAGATTCCAATGCAGGCGAAACTAACGAGTTAGCTACAAATCCATGCGAAAACACATGATTTAGCTGCAAATGAATGCGATGTAGAATGTTTAGCTTCAAATCCAAGCGTAAACAAATGATTAGCTTCAAGATACTTGCGATATAAGTGATATAGCGTCAAATGCAGGCGAAACGAACGAGTTAGCTTCAAATCCATGCGAAATACATGACTTGGCAGCAAATCAATGCGATATAGAAGGTTTAGCTTCATATCCATGCGAAACAAATGATTTAGCTTCAGATAATTGCGATATAAGTGATATAGCTTCAAATGCAGGAGAAACAAACGAGTTACCTCCAAATCCATGCGAAACAAATGATTTAGCTTCAAATCAATGCGAAGTAGAAGGTTTAGCTACAAATCCATGCGACACAAATGATTTAGCATCAGGTACTTGCCATATAACTGAATTAGCTTCAAATGCAGGGGAAGCAAATGAGTTAGCATCTAATCCATGCAAAACACATGATTTAGCTTCAAATCAAAGCGATGTAGAAGGTATAGCTTCAAATCCAAGCGAAACACATGATTTAGCTTCAAATCAATGCGATGTAGAAGGTTTTGCTTCAAATCCAAACGAAACACATGATTTAGCTTCAAATCAATGCGATGTAGAAGGTTTAGCTTCAAATCAATGCGATGTAGAAGTTGTAGATTCAAATCAGTGCGATGTGGAAGGTTTAGCTTGAAATCCACGCGACACAACTGATTTAGCATCAGATACATGCGATATAAGGGATATAGCTTCAAATGCAGGGGACACAAACGAGTTAGCTTCAAATCCATGCAAAACACATGGTTAAGCTTCAAATCAATGTTATGTGGACGGTGTAGCTTTAAATCCATACAACACAAATGACTTAGCTTCAAATCAATGCGGTGTAGAAGGTTTAGCTTCAAATCCATGCGAAACAAATGATTTAGCATCAGATACTTGCGATAAAACTGATATAGCTTCAAATGCAGGGGAAACAAACGTGTTAGCATCAAATCCATGGAAACACAGCATTCAGCTTCAAATCAATGCGATGTAGAAGGTATAGCTTCAAATTCATGCGGAACAAATGATTTAGCATCAGATACTTGCAATATAACTGAAATAGCTTCAATGCAGGGGAAGCAAACGAGTGAGCATCTAATCCATGCAATACACATGATTTAGCATCAAATCAAAGCGATGTAGAAGGTATAGCTTCAAATCCAAGCGATACACATGATTTAGTTTCAAATCAATGCGATGTTGAAGGTTTAGCTTCAAATCCATGCGAAACAAATGATTTAGCTTCTAACTCTTGGGGTATAAGTGATATAGCTGCAAATGCAGACGAATCAAACGGGGTAGGTTCAAAATCCATGCGATACATATCATTTAGCTTCCAATCGATACGAAGTAGAAGGCTTAGGTTCAAATTCATGCGAAACAAATGATTTTTCTTTAAATACTTGCGATACAAGTGATATAGCTTCAAATGCGGGCGAATCAAACGAGTTAGCTTCAAATCCAAGCGAAATACTTGATTTAGCTGCAAATCAATGCGATATAGAAGGTTTAGCTTCATATCCATGCGAAACAAATGATTTAGCTTCAGATAATTGCGATATAAGTGATATAGCTTCGAATGCAGGAGAAACAAACGAGTTACCTCCAAATCCATGCGAAACAAATGATTTAGCTTCAAATCAATGCGAAGTAGAAGGTTTAGCTACAAATCCATGCGGCACAAATGATTTAGCATCAGGTACTTGCCATATAACTGAATTAGCTTCAAATGCAGGGGAAGCAAATGAGTTAGCATCTAATCCATGCAAAACACATGATTTAGCTTCAAATCAAAGCCATGTAGAAGGTATAGCTTCAAATCCAAGCGAAACACATGATTTAGCTTCAAATCGATGCGATGTAGAAGGTTTTGCTTCAAATCCAAGCGAAACACATGATTTAGCTTCAAATCAATGCGATGTAGAAGGTTTAGCTTCAAATCAATGCGATGTAGAAGTTGTAGATTCAAATCAGTGCGATGTGGAAGGTTTAGCTTGAAATCCATGCGACACAACTGATTTAGCATCAGATACATGCGATATAAGGGATATAGCTTCAAATGCAGGGGACACAAACGAGTTAGCTTCAAATCCATGAAAAACACATGATTTAGCTTCAAATCAATGCGATGTAGAAGGATTAGCTTCAAATCCATGCGAAGCAAATCATTGAGCTTCAAACACTTGGGATATAAGTGATACAGATTCAATTGCAGTCGAAACGAAGCAATTAGCTTCAAATCCATGCGAAACACATGAATTAGCTTCAAATCAATGCGATTTAGAAGGTTTAGCTTCAAATCCATGCGAAAAAAATGATTTGGCATCAGATACTTGCGATATAAGTGATATAGCTTCAAATGCAGGGGAAACAAACGAGTTAGCTTCAAATCCATGCGAAACACATGATTGAGCTGCAAATCAAAGCGATGTAGAATGTTTAGCTTCAAATCCATGCGAAACAAATGATTTAGCATCAGATACTTGCGATATAAGTGATATAGCTTGAAATGCAGGGGAAACAAACGAGTTAGCTTCAAATCCATGCAAAACACATGGTTAAGCTTCCAATCAATGTTACGTGGACGGTGTAGCTTCAAATCCATACAACACAAATGATTTAGCATCAGATACTTGCGATATAAGTGATATAGCTTCAAATGCAGAGGAAACAAACGTGTTAGCATCAAATCCATGGAAACACAGGATTCAGCTTCAAATCAATGCGATGTAGAAGGTATAGCTTCAAATCCAAGCGATACACATGATTTAGTTTCAAATCAATGCGATGTTGAAGGTTTAGCTTCAAATCCATGCGAAACAAATGATTTAGCTTCAAACTCTTGGGGTATAAGTGATATAGCTGCAAATGCAGACGAATCAAACGGGGTAGGTTCAAAATCCATGCGTTACATATCATTTAGCTTCAAATCGATACGAAGTAGAAGGCTTAGCTTCAAATCCATGCGAAACAAATGATTTAGGTTCAGTTACTTGCGCTATATTGATATAGCTTCAAATGCAGGCGAAACTAACGAGTTAGATTCAAATCCATGCGAAACACATGATATAGCTGCAAATCAATGCGATGTAGAAGGTTTAGCTTCAAATCCATGCGTTACAAATGATTTAGCATCAGGTACTTGCGATATAAATGAAATAGCTTCATATGCAGGGGAAGCAAACGAGTTAGCATCTAATCCATGCAAAACACATGATTCAGCTTCAAATCAAAGCGATGTAGAAGGTTTAGATTCAAATCCATGCGACACAAATGATTTAGCTTCAAATCAATGCGATGTTGAAGGTTTAGCTTCAAATCGATGCGAAACAAATGATTTAGCTTCAAACACTTGGGATATAAGTGATATAGCTGCAAATGCAGACGAATCAAACGGGGTAGGTTCAAAATCCACGCGATACATATCATTTAGCTTCAAATCGATACGAAGTAGAAGGCTTAGCTTCAAATCCATGAGAAACAAATGATTTAGGTTCACATACTTGCGATATATTGATATAGCATCAAATGCAGGCGAAACGAACGAGTTAGCTTCAAATCCATGCGAAATACATGACATGGCTGCAAATCAATGCGATGTAGAAGGTTTAGCTTCAAATCCATGCGAAACAAATGATTTAGCATCAGATACTTGCGATATAACTGAAATAGCTTCAAATGCAGGGGAAGCAAACGAGTGAGCATCTAATCCATGCAAAACACATGATTTAGCTTCAAATCAAAGCGATGTAGAAGGTATAGCTTCAAATCCAAGCGATACACATGATTTAGTTTCAAATCAATGCGATGTTGAAGGTTTAGCTTCAAATCCATGCGAAACAAATGATTTAGCTTCAAACACTTGGGGTATAAGTGATATAACTGCAAATGCAGATGAATCAAACGGGATAGGTTCGAAATCCATGCGATACATATCATTTAGCTTCAAATCGATACGAAGTAGAAGGCTTAGCTTCAAATCCATGCGAAACAAATGATTTAGGTTCTGATACTTGCGATATATTGATATAGTTTTAAATGCAGGCGAAACTAACGAGTTAGCTTCAAATACATGCAAAACACATGATCAAGCTTCAAATCAATACTATGTAGAAGGTTTAGCTTCAAATCCATGCGAAACAAATGATTTTCCTACAAATAGTTGCGATACAAGTGATGTAGCTTCAAATGCGGGCGAATCAAACGAGTTAGCTACAAATCCAAGCGAAATACTTGATTTAGCTTCAATTCAATGGGATGTAGATGGTTTAGCTTCAAATCCATGCGATACACAAGATTTAGCTTCAAATCAATGCGATGTAGAAGGTTTAGCTTCGAATCCATGCGTAACAAATGATTTAGCTTCAGATACTTGCGATATAAGCGATATAGCATCAAATGCAGACGAATCAAACGAGTTAGCTTCAAATCCATGCGAAACACATGATTTAGCTGCAAATCAAAGCGATGTAGAAGGTTTAGCTTCAAATCCATGCGAAACAAATGATTTACCTTCAGATACTTGCGATATAAGTGATATAGTTTCAAGTGCTGACGAAACAAACTAGTTAGCTTCAAATCCATGCGAAACACATGACTAAGTTTCAAATCAGTGCTATATAAAAGGTTTAGCTTCAAATTCATGCGACCCAAATGATTTAGCTTCAGATACCTGCGATATAAGTGATATAGATTCAAATGCAGGAGGAACTAACGAGTTAGCATCAAATCCATGCAAAACACATGATTTAACTTCGACTGCATGCGAAACAAACGTATTATCTATAAATCCACGCAAAACACATGATTTAGCTTCAACTGCATGCAAAACAAACAAGATAGCTTCAAATCCATGCGACACAAATGATTTCGCTTCAAATACTTGCGATATAAATGCTATAGCTTCAACTGCATGCGAAACAAACTAGTTGGCTTCAAATCCATGCGGATCACACGATTTCGCTTGAAATCAATGCGATATAGAAGGTTTTGCTTCAAATGCATGCGAAACACATGATTTAGCTTCAAATAATAGCGATATAACTGAAATAGCTTCGAATGCAGGCGAAACAAACGAGTTAGCTTCAAATACATGCGAAACACATGATTTAGCTTCAAATCAATGGGTTGTAGAAGGATTAGCTTCAAATCCATGCGAAGCAAATCATTGAGCTTCAAACACTTGGGATAAATGTGATATAGCTTCAAATGCAGGGGAAACAAACGAGTTAGCTTCAAATCCATGCAAAACACATGGTTAATCTTCAAATCAATGTTATGTCGAAGGTGTAGCTTCAAATCCATACAACACAAATGATTTGGCTTCAGATACTTGCGATATAAGTGATATAGCTTCAAATGCAGGGGAAACGAACGAGTTAGCTTCAAATCCATGCAAAACAAATGATTTAGCTTCAAACAGTTGGGATATAAGTGATATAGCTTCAAATGCGGACGAAACAAACGAGTCAGCTTCAAATCAATGCGAAAGTAGAAGGTTTAGCTACAAATCCATGCGAAACACATGATTTAGCTGCAAATCAAAGCGATGTAGAAGGTTTAGCTTCAAATCCATAAGACACTAATGATTTAGCTTCATATACTAGATAAATAAGTGATATAGGTTCAAATGCAGACCAAACAAACGAGTTAGCTTCAAATCCATGCAAAACACATGATTAAGCTTCTAATCGATGCGAAGTAGAAGGATTAGATTCTAATCCATGCGAAGCAAATGATTGAGCTTCAAACACTTGGGATATAGGTGATATAGCTTCAAATGCCGGCAAAACTAACGAGTTAGCTTCAAATCCAAGCAAAACACATGATTTTGGCGCAAATCGCTGCGATGTAGAAGTTTTAGCTTCAAATCTATGCGAAACAAATGATTCAGCTTCAAACAATTGCGATATAAGTGATATAGCTTCAAATGCAGGGGAAATAAACGAGTTAGTCTCAAAACCATGCAAAACACATGATTATGCTTCAAATCAATGCTGTGTGGAGGGTTTAGCTTCAAATCCATGCGAAACAAATGATTCAGCTTCAACACTTGGGATATAAGTGATACAGATTCAATTGCAGTCGAAACGAAGCAATTAGCTTCAAATCCATGCGAAACACATGAATTAGCTTCAAATCAATGCGATTTAGAAGGTTTAGCTTCAAAGCCATGCGAAAAAAATGATTTAGCATCAGGTACTTGCGATATAAGTGATATAGCTTCAAATGCAGGGGAAACAAACGAGTAAGCTTCAAATCCATGCAAAACACATGATTTAGCATCAAATCAATGCGATGTAGATGGTTTAGCTTTAAATCCAAGTGAAACGCATGATTTTGCTTCGAATCAAAGCGATCTAGAAGGTTTAGCTTCAAAAACATTGCGAAAAAATGATTTAGGTTCAAATACTTGCGATATAAGTGATATAGGTTCAAATGCAGGCGAAACAAACGAGTTAGCTTCAAAATCCATGCGGTACACATGATTTAGCTTGAAATCAATGCTTAGTAGAAGGCTTAGCTCCAAATCCATGCGAAGCAAATGATGGGGCTTCAAACACTTGGTATATACGTGATATAGCTTCAACTGCATGCGAAGCAAGCGAGTTAGTTTCAAATCCATGCGGAACACATGATTTAGCTTAAAATTCATGCCAAACACATGGATTAGCATCAAATCCATGCGAAACAAATGGTTTAGCTACAAATTCTTGGGTTGTACGTTATTTAGATTCAACTGCATGCGCAACATACGAGTTAGAATCAAATCCATGCGAAACCTATGATTTAGCAGCAAATCAATGCGATGTAGAGGGTTTAGCTACAAATCCATGCGAAACAAATGATTTAGCATCAAACACTCGGGATATAAGTGATATAGCTTCAAATGCAGACGAATCAAAGGAGTTAGCTTCAAAATGCATGCGATACACATGATTTAGCTTCAAATCAATGCGAAGTAGAAGGCTTAGCTTCAAATCCATGCGAAACAAATGATTTAGCTTCAGATACTAGCGATATATGTGATATTGCTTTAAGTGCAGACGAAACAAACGAGTGAGCTTCAAATCCATGCGGAACACATGATTTAGCTTAAAATTCATGCGATTTAGATGGTTTAGCTTCAAATCCATGCGAAACAAATGATAGAGCTGCAAACACTTGGGATATGGGTGATATAGTTTCAGCTGCATGCGAAACAAACGAGTTAGCTTCAAGTCCATGCGATGTAGAAGGTTTAGCTTCAAATCCATGCGAAACAAATGATTTAGTTTCAGATACTTGCGATATAAGTGATATACCTCCAAATGCAGACGAAACAGACGAGTTAGCTTCGAATCCATGCGAAACAAATGATATAGCTTCAAACACTTGGGATATAAGTAAATATAGCTTCAAATGCAGACGAATCAAAGGAGTTAGCTTCAAAATGCATGCGATACACATGATTTAGCTTCAAATCAATGCGAAGTAGAAGGCTTAGCTTCAAATCCATGCGAAACAAATGATTTAGCTTCAGATACGAGCGATATATGTGATATTGCTTTAAGTGCAGACGAAACAAACGAGTTAGCTTCAAATCCATGCGGAACACATGATTTTGCTTAAAATTCATGCGATTTAGATCGTTTAGCTTCAAATCCATGCGAAACAAATGATAGAACTGCAAACACTTGGGATATGGGTGATATAGCTTCAGCTGCATGCGAAACAAACGCGTTAGCTTCAAGTCCATGCGATGTAGAAGGTTTAGCTTCAAATCCATGCGAAACAAATGATTTAGCTTCAGATACTTGCGATATAAGTGATATATCATAAAATGCAGGCGAAACGAACGAGTTAGCTGCAAATCCATGCGAAACACATGATATAGCTGCAAGTCAAAGCGATGTTGAAGGTTTAGCTTCAAATCCATGCGAAACAAATGATTTAGCTTCAGATACTAGCGATATATGTGATATTGCTTCAAGTGCAGACGAAACAAACGAGTGAGCTTCAAATCCATGCGGAACACATGATTTAGCTTAAAATTCATGCCATTTAGATGGTTTAGCTTCAAATCCATGCGAAACAAATGATAGAGCTGCAAACACTTGGGATATGGGTGATATAGTTTCAGCTGCATGCGAAACAAACGAGTTAGCTTCAAGTCCATGCGATGTAGAAGGTTTAGCTTCAAATCCATGCGAAACAAATGATTTAGTTTCAGATACTTACGATATAAGTGATATACCTCCAAATGCAGACGAAACAAACGAGTTAGCTTCAAATCCATGCGAAACAAATGATTTAGCTTCAAACACTTGGGATATAAGTGATACAGCTTCAAATGCAGACGAAACAAACGAGTTAGCTTCAAATCCATGCGGAACACATGATTTAGCTTAAAATTCATGCGATTTAGATGGTTTAGCTTCAAATCCATGCGATACAAATGATAGAGCTGCAAACACTTGGGATATGGGTGATATAGCTTCAGCTGCATGCGACGGAAACGAGTTAGCTTCAAGTCCATGCGATGTAGAAGGTTTAGCTTCAAATCCATGCGAAACAAATGATTTACCTTCAGATACTTGCGATATAAGTGATATAGCTTCAAGTGCAGACGAAACAAACAAGCTAGCTTCAAATCCATGCGAAACACATGATTAAACTGAAAATCAATGCGATGTAGAAGGTTTAGCTTCAAATCCGTGCGAAACAAATGATTTAGCTTCAGATACTTACGATATAAGTGATACAGCATCAAATGCAGGCGAAACGAACGAGTTAGCTGCAAATCCATGCGAAACACATGATTTAGCTTCAAATCTATGGGAAGTAGAAGGTTTAGCTACAAATCCATGCGAATCAAATGATTTAGTTTCAGATATTTGCGATGTAAGTGATATACCTCCAAATGCAGACGTAACAAACGAGTTAGTTTCACATTCAAGCGAAACACATGATTTAGCTTCAAATCAATGCGATGTAGAAGGTTTAGCTACAAATCCATGCGAAACAAATGATTTAGCATCAAACACTCGGGATATAAGTGATATAGCTTCAAATGCAGACGAATCAAAGGAGTTAGCTTCAAAATGCATGCGATACACATGATTTAGCTTCAAATCAATGCGAAGTAGAAGGCTTAGCTTCAAATCCATGCGAAACAAATGATTTAGCTTCAGATACTAGCGATATATGTGATATTGCTTTAAGTGCAGACGAAACAAACGAGTTAGCTTCAAATCCATGCGGAACACATGATTTTGCTTAAAATTCATGCGATTTAGATCGTTTAGCTTCAAATCCATGCGAAACAAATGATAGAACTGCAAACACTTGGGATATGGGTGATATAGCTTCAGCTGCATGCGAAACAAACGCGTTAGCTTCAAGTCCATGCGATGTAGAAGGTTTAGCTTCAAATCCATGCGAAACAAATGATTTAGCTTCAGATACTTGCGATATAAGTGATATATCATAAAATGCAGGCGAAACGAACGAGTTAGCTGCAAATCCATGCGAAACACATGATATAGCTGCAAGTCAAAGCGATGTTGAAGGTTTAGCTTCAGATACTAGCGATATATGTGATATTGCTTCAAGTGCAGACGAAACAAACGAGTGAGCTTCAAATCCATGCGGAACACATGATTTAGCTTAAAATTCATGCGATTTAGATGGTTTAGCTTCAAATCCATGCGAAACAAATGATAGAGCTGCAAACACTTGGGATATGGGTGATATAGTTTCAGCTGCATGCGAAACAAACGAGTTAGCTTCAAGTCCATGCGATGTAGAAGGTTTAGCTTCAAATCCATGCGAAACAAATGATTTAGTTTCAGATACTTACGATATAAGTGATATACCTCCAAATGCAGACGAAACAAACGAGTTAGCTTCAAATCCATGCGAAACAAATGATTTAGCTTCAAACACTTGGGATATAAGTGATACAGCTTCAAATGCAGACGAAACAAACGAGTTAGCTTCAAATCCATGCAAAACACATGATTAAACTGAAAATCAATGCGATGTAGAAGGTTTAGCTTCAAAGCCATGCGAAACAAGTGATTTAGCTTCAGATACTTGCGATATAAGTGATATAGCATCAAATGCAGGCGAAACGGACGAGTTAGCTGCAAATCCATGCGAAACACATGATATAGCTGCAAATCAAAGCGATGTTGAAGGTTTATCTTCAAATCCATGCGAAACAAATGATTTAGCTTCAGATACTAGCGATATATGTGATATTGCTTCAAGTGCAGACGAAACAAACGAGTTAGCTTCAAATCCATGCGGAACACATGATTTTGCTTAAAATTCATGCGATTTAGATCGTTTAGCTTCAAATCCATGCGAAACAAATGATAGAACTGCAAACACTTGGGATATGGGTGATATAGCTTCAGCTGCATGCGAAACAAACGCGTTAGCTTCAAGTCCATGCGATGTAGAAGGTTTAGCTTCAAATCCATGCGAAACAAATGATTTAGCTTCAGATACTTGCGATATAAGTGATATATCATAAAATGCAGGCGAAACGAACGAGTTAGCTGCAAATCCATGCGAAACACATGATATAGCTGCAAGTCAAAGCGATGTTGAAGGTTTAGCTTCAAATCCATGCGAAACAAATGATTTAGCTTCAGATACTAGCGATATATGTGATATTGCTTCAAGTGCAGACGAAACAAACGAGTGAGCTTCAAATCCATGCGGAACACATGATTTAGCTTAAAATTCATGCCATTTAGATGGTTTAGCTTCAAATCCATGCGAAACAAATGATAGAGCTGCAAACACTTGGGATATGGGTGATATAGTTTCAGCTGCATGCGAAACAAACGAGTTAGCTTCAAGTCCATGCGATGTAGAAGGTTTAGCTTCAAATCCATGCGAAACAAATGATTTAGTTTCAGATACTTACGATATAAGTGATATACCTCCAAATGCAGACGAAACAAACGAGTTAGCTTCAAATCCATGCGAAACAAATGATTTAGCTTCAAACACTTGGGATATAAGTGATACAGCTTCAAATGCAGACGAAACAAACGAGTTAGCTTCAAATCCATGCAAAACACATGATTAAACTGAAAATCAATGCGATGTAGAAGGTTTAGCTTCAAAGCCATGCGAAACAAGTGATTTAGCTTCAGATACTTGCGATATAAGTGATATAGCATCAAATGCAGGCGAAACGGACGAGTTAGCTGCAAATCCATGCGAAACACATGATATAGCTGCAAATCAAAGCGATGTTGAAGGTTTATCTTCAAATCCATGCGAAACAAATGATTTAGCTTCAGATACTAGCGATATATGTGATATTGCTTCAAGTGCAGACGAAACAAACGAGTTAGCTTCAAATCCATGCGGAACACATGATTTAGCTTAAAATTCATGCGATTTAGATGGTTTAGCTTCAAATCCATGCGATACAAATGATAGAGCTGCAAACACTTGGGATATGGGTGATATAGCTTCAGCTGCATGCGACGGAAACGAGTTAGCTTCAAGTCCATGCGATGTAGAAGGTTTAGCTTCAAATCCATGCGAAACAAATGATTTACCTTCAGATACTTGCGATATAAGTGATATAGCTTCAAGTGCAGACGAAACAAACAAGCTAGCTTCAAATCCATGCGAAACACATGATTAAACTGAAAATCAATGCGATGTAGAAGGTTTAGCTTCAAATCCGTGCGAAACAAATGATTTAGCTTCAGATACTTACGATATAAGTGATATAGCATCAAATGCAGGCGAAACGAACGAGTTAGCTGCAAATCCATGCGAAACACATGATTTAGCTTCAAATCTATGGGAAGTAGAAGGTTTAGCTACAAATCCATGCGAATCAAATGATTTAGTTTCAGATATTTGCGATATAAGTGATATACCTCCAAATGCAGACGTAACAAACGAGTTAGCTTCACATTCAAGCGAAACACATGATTTAGCTTCAAATCAATGCGATGTAGAAGGTTTAGCTACAAATCCATGCGAAACAAATGATTTAGCATCAAACACTCGGGATATAAGTGATATAGCTTCAAATGCAGACGAATCAAAGGAGTTAGCTTCAAAATGCATGCGATACACATGATTTAGCTTCAAATCAATGCGAAGTAGAAGGCTTAGCTTCAAATCCATGCGAAACAAATGATTTAGCTTCAGATACTAGCGATATATGTGATATTGCTTTAAGTGCAGACGAAACAAACGAGTTAGCTTCAAATCCATGCGGAACACATGATTTTGCTTAAAATTCATGCGATTTAGATCGTTTAGCTTCAAATCCATGCGAAACAAATGATAGAACTGCAAACACTTGGGATATGGGTGATATAGCTTCAGCTGCATGCGAAACAAACGCGTTAGCTTCAAGTCCATGCGATGTAGAAGGTTTAGCTTCAAATCCATGCGAAACAAATGATTTAGCTTCAGATACTTGCGATATAAGTGATATATCATAAAATGCAGGCGAAACGAACGAGTTAGCTGCAAATCCATGCGAAACACATGATATAGCTGCAAGTCAAAGCGATGTTGAAGGTTTAGCTTCAGATACTAGCGATATATGTGATATTGCTTCAAGTGCAGACGAAACAAACGAGTGAGCTTCAAATCCATGCGGAACACGTGATTTAGCTTAAAATTCATGCGATTTAGATGGTTTAGCTTCAAATCCATGCGAAACAAATGATAGAGCTGCAAACACTTGGGATATGGGTGATATAGTTTCAGCTGCATGCGAAACAAACGAGTTAGCTTCAAGTCCATGCGATGTAGAAGGTTTAGCTTCAAATCCATGCGAAACAAATGATTTACCTTCAGATACTTGCGATATAAGTGATATAGCTTCAAGTGCAGACGAAACAAACAAGCTAGCTTCAAATCCATGCGAAACACATGATTAAACTGAAAATCAATGCGATGTAGAAGGTTTAGCTTCAAATCCGTGCGAAACAAATGATTTAGCTTCAGATACTTACGATATAAGTGATATAGCATCAAATGCAGGCGAAACGAACGAGTTAGCTGCAAATCCATGCGAAACACATGATTTAGCTTCAAATCTATGGGAAGTAGAAGGTTTAGCTACAAATCCATGCGAATCAAATGATTTAGTTTCAGATATTTGCGATATAAGTGATATACCTCCAAATGCAGACGTAACAAACGAGTTAGCTTCACATTCAAGCGAAACACATGATTTAGCTTCAAATCAATGCGATGTAGAAGGTTTAGCTACAAATCCATGCGAAACAAATGATTTAGCATCAAACACTCGGGATATAAGTGATATAGCTTCAAATGCAGACGAATCAAAGGAGTTAGCTTCAAAATGCATGCGATACACATGATTTAGCTTCAAATCAATGCGAAGTAGAAGGCTTAGCTTCAAATCCATGCGAAACAAATGATTTAGCTTCAGATACTAGCGATATATGTGATATTGCTTTAAGTGCAGACGAAACAAACGAGTTAGCTTCAAATCCATGCGGAACACATGATTTTGCTTAAAATTCATGCGATTTAGATCGTTTAGCTTCAAATCCATGCGAAACAAATGATAGAACTGCAAACACTTGGGATATGGGTGATATAGCTTCAGCTGCATGCGAAACAAACGCGTTAGCTTCAAGTCCATGCGATGTAGAAGGTTTAGCTTCAAATCCATGCGAAACAAATGATTTAGCTTCAGATACTTGCGATATAAGTGATATATCATAAAATGCAGGCGAAACGAACGAGTTAGCTGCAAATCCATGCGAAACACATGATATAGCTGCAAGTCAAAGCGATGTTGAAGGTTTAGCTTCAGATACTAGCGATATATGTGATATTGCTTCAAGTGCAGACGAAACAAACGAGTGAGCTTCAAATCCATGCGGAACACATGATTTAGCTTAAAATTCATGCGATTTAGATGGTTTAGCTTCAAATCCATGCGAAACAAATGATAGAGCTGCAAACACTTGGGATATGGGTGATATAGTTTCAGCTGCATGCGAAACAAACGAGTTAGCTTCAAGTCCATGCGATGTAGAAGGTTTAGCTTCAAATCCATGCGAAACAAATGATTTAGTTTCAGATACTTACGATATAAGTGATATACCTCCAAATGCAGACGAAACAAACGAGTTAGCTTCAAATCCATGCGAAACAAATGATTTAGCTTCAAACACTTGGGATATAAGTGATACAGCTTCAAATGCAGACGAAACAAACGAGTTAGCTTCAAATCCATGCAAAACACATGATTAAACTGAAAATCAATGCGATGTAGAAGGTTTAGCTTCAAAGCCATGCGAAACAAGTGATTTAGCTTCAGATACTTGCGATATAAGTGATATAGCATCAAATGCAGGCGAAACGGACGAGTTAGCTGCAAATCCATGCGAAACACATGATATAGCTGCAAATCAAAGCGATGTTGAAGGTTTATCTTCAAATCCATGCGAAACAAATGATTTAGCTTCAGATACTAGCGATATATGTGATATTGCTTCAAGTGCAGACGAAACAAACGAGTTAGCTTCAAATCCATGCGGAACACATGATTTAGCTTAAAATTCATGCGATTTAGATGGTTTAGCTTCAAATCCATGCGATACAAATGATAGAGCTGCAAACACTTGGGATATGGGTGATATAGCTTCAGCTGCATGCGACGGAAACGAGTTAGCTTCAAGTCCATGCGATGTAGAAGGTTTAGCTTCAAATCCATGCGAAACAAATGATTTACCTTCAGATACTTGCGATATAAGTGATATAGCTTCAAGTGCAGACGAAACAAACAAGCTAGCTTCAAATCCATGCGAAACACATGATTAAACTGAAAATCAATGCGATGTAGAAGGTTTAGCTTCAAATCCGTGCGAAACAAATGATTTAGCTTCAGATACTTACGATATAAGTGATATAGCATCAAATGCAGGCGAAACGAACGAGTTAGCTGCAAATCCATGCGAAACACATGATTTAGCTTCAAATCTATGGGAAGTAGAAGGTTTAGCTACAAATCCATGCGAAACAAATGATTTAGTTTCAGATATTTGCGATATAAGTGATATACCTCCAAATGCAGACGTAACAAACGAGTTAGCTTCAAATCCATGCGAAACAAATGATTTAGCTTCAAACACTTGGGATATAAGTGATACAGCTTCAAATGCAGACGAAACAAACGAGTTAGCTTCAAATCCATGCAAAACACATGATTAAGCTTCAAATCAATGGGATGTAGAAGGTTTAGCTTCAAATTCATGCGAAACAAATGATTTAGCTTCAAACACTTGGGATATAAGTGATATAGCTTCAAATGCAGACAAATCAAACGAGTTAGCTTCAAAATGCATGCCATACACATGATTTGGCTTCAAATCAATGCGAAGTAGAAGGCTGAGCTTCAAATCCATGCGGAACAAATGATTTATCTTCAGATAATTGCGTTATAAGCGATATACGTTCAAATGCAGACGAAACAAACGAACTAGCTTCAACAACATGCGACACACATGATTAAGCTTCAAATCAATGCGATGTAGAAGGCTTAGCTTCAAATCCATGCGGAACAAATGATTTAGCTTCAAATGCTTGCGATATAAGTGATATAGATTCAACTGCAGACGAAACAAACGAGATAGCTTCAACTCCATGCGACACACATGATTAAGCTTCAAATCAATGCGATGTAGAAGGTATAGCTTCAAGTCAAAGCGAAACACATGATTTAGCACATGAACTTGCGATAAAAGTGATATAGCTTCAAATGCAGGGGAAACAAACGAGTTAGCTTCAAATGCATGCAAAACACTTGATTTAGCTTCATATCAATGCGATGTAGATCGTTTAGCTTTAAATCCAAGCGAAACAAATGTTGTAGCTTCACACATTTGGGATATATGTGATATTGCTTTAAGTGCAGACGAAACAATCGAGTTAGCTTCAAATCCATGCGGAACACATGATTTAGCTTAAAATTCATGCTATTTAGATGGTTTAACTTCAAATCCATGCGAAACAAATGATATAGCTGCAAACACTTGGGATATGGGTGATATAGTTTCAGCTGCATGCGAAACAAACGAGTTAGCTTCAAGTCCATGCGATGTAGAAGGTTTAGCTTCAAATCCATGCGAAACAAATTATTTAGTTTCAGATACTTGCGATATAAGTGATATACCTCCAAATGCAGACGAAACAAACGAGTTAGCTTCAAATCCATGCGAAACAAATGATTTAGCTTCAAACACTTGGGATATAAGTGATATAGCTTCAAATGCAGACGAAACAAACGAGTTATCTTCATATCCAAGCAAAACACATTACTAAGTTTCAAAGCAATGCTATGTAGAAGGTTTAGCTTCAAATCCATGCGACGCTAATGATTTAGCTTTAGATAATTGCGATATAAGTGATATAGCTTCAATTGTTGGGGAAACAAACAAGTTAGCTTCAAATCCAAGCAAAACACATGTTTAAACTTCAAATCAATGTTATGTGGAAGGTTTATCTTCAAATGCAGGCGAACCAAACGAGTTAGCTTTAAATCCAAGCAAAACACATGATTTAGCTTCAAATCAATGCGATGTACAAGGATTAGCTTCAAATCCATGCGAAGCAAATGATTGAGCTTCAAACACTTGGGATATATGTGATATAGGTTCAAATGCAGACGAAACAAACGAGTTAGCTTCAAATCCAAGCGAAAAACATGATTTAGCTGCAAATCAATGCTATGTAGACGGTTTAGCTTCAAATCCATGAGAAACAAATGATTTAGCTTCAGATACTTGCGATATAAGTGATACAGCTTCAAATGCAGACGAAATAAACGACTTAGCTTTCAATCCAAGCGAAACACATGATTTAGCTGCAAATCAATGCTATGTAGACGGTTTAGCTTCAAATCCATGAGACACAAATGATTTAGCTTCGGATACTTGCGATATAAGTGATACAGCTTCAAATGCAGACGAAATAAACGACTTAGCTTCCAATCCAAGCGAATCACATGATTTAGCTTCAAATCAATGCGATGTAGGAGGTTTAGCTTCAAATCCATGCGAATCAAACGATTTAGCTTCAAATCAATGCGAGGTAGAAGGCTTAGCTTCAAATCCATAACAAACAAATGATTTAGGTTCAGATACTTGCGATATAAGTGATATATCTTCAAATACAGACGAAACAATTGAGTTAGCTTCAAATCTATGCGACCAAATGATTTAGCTTCGAATTAATGGGATGTAGAAGGTTTAGCTTCAAATCCATGCGAAACCAATCATTCAGCTTCAGATACTTGCGATATAAGTGGCATAGCTTCAAATGCAGACGAAACAAACAAGGTAGCATCAATTCCATGCGAAACAAATGATTTAGCTGCAAACACTTGGGATAGAAATCATATAGATTCAAATGCAGACGAACCAAACGAGTTAGATTAAAAATCCATGCGAAACACATGATTTAGCTGCAAATCAATGCTATGTAGACGGTTTAGCTTCAAATCCATGAGACACAAATGATTTAGCTTCGGATACTTGCGATATAAGTGATACAGCTTCAAATGCAGACGAAATAAACGACTTAGCTTCCAATCCAAGCGAATCACATGATTTAGCTTCAAATCAATGCGATGTAGGAGGTTTAGCTTCAAATCCATGCGAATCAAACGATTTAGCTTCAAATCAATGCGAGGTAGAAGGCTTAGCTTCAAATCCATAACAAACAAATGATTTAGGTTCAGATACTTGCGATATAAGTGATATATCTTCAAATACAGACGAAACAATTGAGTTAGCTTCAAATCTATGCGACCAAATGATTTAGCTTCGAATTAATGGGATGTAGAAGGTTTAGCTTCAAATCCATGCGAAACCAATCATTCAGCTTCAGATACTTGCGATATAAGTGACATAGCTTCAAATGCAGACGAAACAAACAAGGTAGCATCAATTCCATGCGAAACAAATGATTTAGCTGCAAACACTTGGGATAGATATCATATAGATTCAAATGCAGACGAACCAAACGAGTTAGATTAAAAATCCATGCGATACACATGATTTAGCTTCAAATCAATGCGAGGTAGATGGTTTAGCTTCAAATCCATAAGAAACAAATGATTTAGGTTCAGATACTTGCGATATAAGCGATATAGCTTCAAATGCAGGAGAAAAGAACGAGTTAGCTTCAAATACATGCGATACAAATGATAGAGCTGCAAACACTTGGGATATGGGTGATATAGCTTCAGCTGCATGCGACGGAAACGAGTTAGCTTCAAGTCCATGCGATGTAGAAGGTTTAGCTTCAAATCCATGCGAAACAAATGATTTACCTTCAGATACTTGCGATATAAGTGATATAGCTTCAAGTGCAGACGAAACAAACAAGCTAGCTTCAAATCCATGCGAAACACATGATTAAACTGAAAATCAATGCGATGTAGAAGGTTTAGCTTCAAATCCGTGCGAAACAAATGATTTAGCTTCAGATACTTACGATATAAGTGATATAGCATCAAATGCAGGCGAAACGAACGAGTTAGCTGCAAATCCATGCGAAACACATGATTTAGCTTCAAATCTATGGGAAGTAGAAGGTTTAGCTACAAATCCATGCGAATCAAATGATTTAGTTTCAGATATTTGCGATATAAGTGATATACCTCCAAATGCAGACGTAACAAACGAGTTAGCTTCACATTCAAGCGAAACACATGATTTAGCTTCAAATCAATGCGATGTAGAAGGTTTAGCTACAAATCCATGCGAAACAAATGATTTAGCATCAAACACTCGGGATATAAGTGATATAGCTTCAAATGCAGACGAATCAAAGGAGTTAGCTTCAAAATGCATGCGATACACATGATTTAGCTTCAAATCAATGCGAAGTAGAAGGCTTAGCTTCAAATCCATGCGAAACAAATGATTTAGCTTCAGATACTAGCGATATATGTGATATTGCTTTAAGTGCAGACGAAACAAACGAGTTAGCTTCAAATCCATGCGGAACACATGATTTTGCTTAAAATTCATGCGATTTAGATCGTTTAGCTTCAAATCCATGCGAAACAAATGATAGAACTGCAAACACTTGGGATATGGGTGATATAGCTTCAGCTGCATGCGAAACAAACGCGTTAGCTTCAAGTCCATGCGATGTAGAAGGTTTAGCTTCAAATCCATGCGAAACAAATGATTTAGCTTCAGATACTTGCGATATAAGTGATATATCATAAAATGCAGGCGAAACGAACGAGTTAGCTGCAAATCCATGCGAAACACATGATATAGCTGCAAGTCAAAGCGATGTTGAAGGTTTAGCTTCAGATACTAGCGATATATGTGATATTGCTTCAAGTGCAGACGAAACAAACGAGTGAGCTTCAAATCCATGCGGAACACATGATTTAGCTTAAAATTCATGCGATTTAGATGGTTTAGCTTCAAATCCATGCGAAACAAATGATAGAGCTGCAAACACTTGGGATATGGGTGATATAGTTTCAGCTGCATGCGAAACAAACGAGTTAGCTTCAAGTCCATGCGATGTAGAAGGTTTAGCTTCAAATCCATGCGAAACAAATGATTTAGTTTCAGATACTTACGATATAAGTGATATACCTCCAAATGCAGACGAAACAAACGAGTTAGCTTCAAATCCATGCGAAACAAATGATTTAGCTTCAAACACTTGGGATATAAGTGATACAGCTTCAAATGCAGACGAAACAAACGAGTTAGCTTCAAATCCATGCAAAACACATGATTAAACTGAAAATCAATGCGATGTAGAAGGTTTAGCTTCAAAGCCATGCGAAACAAGTGATTTAGCTTCAGATACTTGCGATATAAGTGATATAGCATCAAATGCAGGCGAAACGGACGAGTTAGCTGCAAATCCATGCGAAACACATGATATAGCTGCAAATCAAAGCGATGTTGAAGGTTTATCTTCAAATCCATGCGAAACAAATGATTTAGCTTCAGATACTAGCGATATATGTGATATTGCTTCAAGTGCAGACGAAACAAACGAGTTAGCTTCAAATCCATGCGGAACACATGATTTTGCTTAAAATTCATGCGATTTAGATCGTTTAGCTTCAAATCCATGCGAAACAAATGATAGAACTGCAAACACTTGGGATATGGGTGATATAGCTTCAGCTGCATGCGAAACAAACGCGTTAGCTTCAAGTCCATGCGATGTAGAAGGTTTAGCTTCAAATCCATGCGAAACAAATGATTTAGCTTCAGATACTTGCGATATAAGTGATATATCATAAAATGCAGGCGAAACGAACGAGTTAGCTGCAAATCCATGCGAAACACATGATATAGCTGCAAGTCAAAGCGATGTTGAAGGTTTAGCTTCAAATCCATGCGAAACAAATGATTTAGCTTCAGATACTAGCGATATATGTGATATTGCTTCAAGTGCAGACGAAACAAACGAGTGAGCTTCAAATCCATGCGGAACACATGATTTAGCTTAAAATTCATGCCATTTAGATGGTTTAGCTTCAAATCCATGCGAAACAAATGATAGAGCTGCAAACACTTGGGATATGGGTGATATAGTTTCAGCTGCATGCGAAACAAACGAGTTAGCTTCAAGTCCATGCGATGTAGAAGGTTTAGCTTCAAATCCATGCGAAACAAATGATTTAGTTTCAGATACTTACGATATAAGTGATATACCTCCAAATGCAGACGAAACAAACGAGTTAGCTTCAAATCCATGCGAAACAAATGATTTAGCTTCAAACACTTGGGATATAAGTGATACAGCTTCAAATACAGACGAAACAAACGAGTTAGCTTCAAATCCATGCAAAACACATGATTAAACTGAAAATCAATGCGATGTAGAAGGTTTAGCTTCAAAGCCATGCGAAACAAGTGATTTAGCTTCAGATACTTGCGATATAAGTGATATAGCATCAAATGCAGGCGAAACGGACGAGTTAGCTGCAAATCCATGCGAAACACATGATATAGCTGCAAATCAAAGCGATGTTGAAGGTTTATCTTCAAATCCATGCGAAACAAATGATTTAGCTTCAGATACTAGCGATATATGTGATATTGCTTCAAGTGCAGACGAAACAAACGAGTTAGCTTCAAATCCATGCGGAACACATGATTTAGCTTAAAATTCATGCGATTTAGATGGTTTAGCTTCAAATCCATGCGATACAAATGATAGAGCTGCAAACACTTGGGATATGGGTGATATAGCTTCAGCTGCATGCGACGGAAACGAGTTAGCTTCAAGTCCATGCGATGTAGAAGGTTTAGCTTCAAATCCATGCGAAACAAATGATTTACCTTCAGATACTTGCGATATAAGTGATATAGCTTCAAGTGCAGACGAAACAAACAAGCTAGCTTCAAATCCATGCGAAACACATGATTAAACTGAAAATCAATGCGATGTAGAAGGTTTAGCTTCAAATCCGTGCGAAACAAATGATTTAGCTTCAGATACTTACGATATAAGTGATATAGCATCAAATGCAGGCGAAACGAACGAGTTAGCTGCAAATCCATGCGAAACACATGATTTAGCTTCAAATCTATGGGAAGTAGAAGGTTTAGCTACAAATCCATGCGAATCAAATGATTTAGTTTCAGATATTTGCGATATAAGTGATATACCTCCAAATGCAGACGTAACAAACGAGTTAGCTTCACATTCAAGCGAAACACATGATTTAGCTTCAAATCAATGCGATGTAGAAGGTTTAGCTACAAATCCATGCGAAACAAATGATTTAGCATCAAACACTCGGGATATAAGTGATATAGCTTCAAATGCAGACGAATCAAAGGAGTTAGCTTCAAAATGCATGCGATACACATGATTTAGCTTCAAATCAATGCGAAGTAGAAGGCTTAGCTTCAAATCCATGCGAAACAAATGATTTAGCTTCAGATACTAGCGATATATGTGATATTGCTTTAAGTGCAGACGAAACAAACGAGTTAGCTTCAAATCCATGCGGAACACATGATTTTGCTTAAAATTCATGCGATTTAGATCGTTTAGCTTCAAATCCATGCGAAACAAATGATAGAACTGCAAACACTTGGGATATGGGTGATATAGCTTCAGCTGCATGCGAAACAAACGCGTTAGCTTCAAGTCCATGCGATGTAGAAGGTTTAGCTTCAAATCCATGCGAAACAAATGATTTAGCTTCAGATACTTGCGATATAAGTGATATATCATAAAATGCAGGCGAAACGAACGAGTTAGCTGCAAATCCATGCGAAACACATGATATAGCTGCAAGTCAAAGCGATGTTGAAGGTTTAGCTTCAGATACTAGCGATATATGTGATATTGCTTCAAGTGCAGACGAAACAAACGAGTGAGCTTCAAATCCATGCGGAACACATGATTTAGCTTAAAATTCATGCGATTTAGATGGTTTAGCTTCAAATCCATGCGAAACAAATGATAGAGCTGCAAACACTTGGGATATGGGTGATATAGTTTCAGCTGCATGCGAAACAAACGAGTTAGCTTCAAGTCCATGCGATGTAGAAGGTTTAGCTTCAAATCCATGCGAAACAAATGATTTAGTTTCAGATACTTACGATATAAGTGATATACCTCCAAATGCAGACGAAACAAACGAGTTAGCTTCAAATCCATGCGAAACAAATGATTTAGCTTCAAACACTTGGGATATAAGTGATACAGCTTCAAATGCAGACGAAACAAACGAGTTAGCTTCAAATCCATGCAAAACACATGATTAAACTGAAAATCAATGCGATGTAGAAGGTTTAGCTTCAAAGCCATGCGAAACAAGTGATTTAGCTTCAGATACTTGCGATATAAGTGATATAGCATCAAATGCAGGCGAAACGGACGAGTTAGCTGCAAATCCATGCGAAACACATGATATAGCTGCAAATCAAAGCGATGTTGAAGGTTTATCTTCAAATCCATGCGAAACAAATGATTTAGCTTCAGATACTAGCGATATATGTGATATTGCTTCAAGTGCAGACGAAACAAACGAGTTAGCTTCAAATCCATGCGGAACACATGATTTAGCTTAAAATTCATGCGATTTAGATGGTTTAGCTTCAAATCCATGCGATACAAATGATAGAGCTGCAAACACTTGGGATATGGGTGATATAGCTTCAGCTGCATGCGACGGAAACGAGTTAGCTTCAAGTCCATGCGATGTAGAAGGTTTAGCTTCAAATCCATGCGAAACAAATGATTTACCTTCAGATACTTGCGATATAAGTGATATAGCTTCAAGTGCAGACGAAACAAACAAGCTAGCTTCAAATCCATGCGAAACACATGATTAAACTGAAAATCAATGCGATGTAGAAGGTTTAGCTTCAAATCCGTGCGAAACAAATGATTTAGCTTCAGATACTTACGATATAAGTGATATAGCATCAAATGCAGGCGAAACGAACGAGTTAGCTGCAAATCCATGCGAAACACATGATTTAGCTTCAAATCTATGGGAAGTAGAAGGTTTAGCTACAAATCCATGCGAAACAAATGATTTAGTTTCAGATATTTGCGATATAAGTGATATACCTCCAAATGCAGACGTAACAAACGAGTTAGCTTCAAATCCATGCGAAACAAATGATTTAGCTTCAAACACTTGGGATATAAGTGATACAGCTTCAAATGCAGACGAAACAAACGAGTTAGCTTCAAATCCATGCAAAACACATGATTAAGCTTCAAATCAATGGGATGTAGAAGGTTTAGCTTCAAATTCATGCGAAACAAATGATTTAGCTTCAAACACTTGGGATATAAGTGATATAGCTTCAAATGCAGACAAATCAAACGAGTTAGCTTCAAAATGCATGCCATACACATGATTTGGCTTCAAATCAATGCGAAGTAGAAGGCTGAGCTTCAAATCCATGCGGAACAAATGATTTATCTTCAGATAATTGCGTTATAAGCGATATACGTTCAAATGCAGACGAAACAAACGAACTAGCTTCAACAACATGCGACACACATGATTAAGCTTCAAATCAATGCGATGTAGAAGGCTTAGCTTCAAATCCATGCGGAACAAATGATTTAGCTTCAAATGCTTGCGATATAAGTGATATAGATTCAACTGCAGACGAAACAAACGAGATAGCTTCAACTCCATGCGACACACATGATTAAGCTTCAAATCAATGCGATGTAGAAGGTATAGCTTCAAGTCAAAGCGAAACACATGATTTAGCACATGAACTTGCGATAAAAGTGATATAGCTTCAAATGCAGGGGAAACAAACGAGTTAGCTTCAAATGCATGCAAAACACTTGATTTAGCTTCATATCAATGCGATGTAGATCGTTTAGCTTTAAATCCAAGCGAAACAAATGATGTAGCTTCACACATTTGGGATATATGTGATATTGCTTTAAGTGCAGACGAAACAATCGAGTTAGCTTCAAATCCATGCGGAACACATGATTTAGCTTAAAATTCATGCTATTTAGATGGTTTAACTTCAAATCCATGCGAAACAAATGATATAGCTGCAAACACTTGGGATATGGGTGATATAGTTTCAGCTGCATGCGAAACAAACGAGTTAGCTTCAAGTCCATGCGATGTAGAAGGTATAGCTTCAAATCCATGCGAAACAAATTATTTAGTTTCAGATACTTGCGATATAAGTGATATACCTCCAAATGCAGACGAAACAAACGAGTTAGCTTCAAATCCATGCGAAACAAATGATTTAGCTTCAAACACTTGGGATATAAGTGATATAGCTTCAAATGCAGACGAAACAAACGAGTTATCTTCATATCCAAGCAAAACACATTACTAAGTTTCAAAGCAATGCTATGTAGAAGGTTTAGCTTCAAATCCATGCGACGCTAATGATTTAGCTTTAGATAATTGCGATATAAGTGATATAGCTTCAATTGTTGGGGAAACAAACAAGTTAGCTTCAAATCCAAGCAAAACACATGTTTAAACTTCAAATCAATGTTATGTGGAAGGTTTATCTTCAAATGCAGGCGAACCAAACGAGTTAGCTTTAAATCCAAGCAAAACACATGATTTAGCTTCAAATCAATGCGATGTACAAGGATTAGCTTCAAATCCATGCGAAGCAAATGATTGAGCTTCAAACACTTGGGATATATGTGATATAGGTTCAAATGCAGACGAAACAAACGAGTTAGCTTCAAATCCAAGCGAAAAACATGATTTAGCTGCAAATCAATGCTATGTAGACGGTTTAGCTTCAAATCCATGAGAAACAAATGATTTAGCTTCAGATACTTGCGATATAAGTGATACAGCTTCAAATGCAGACGAAATAAACGACTTAGCTTTCAATCCAAGCGAAACACATGATTTAGCTGCAAATCAATGCTATGTAGACGGTTTAGCTTCAAATCCATGAGACACAAATGATTTAGCTTCGGATACTTGCGATATAAGTGATACAGCTTCAAATGCAGACGAAATAAACGACTTAGCTTCCAATCCAAGCGAATCACATGATTTAGCTTCAAATCAATGCGATGTAGGAGGTTTAGCTTCAAATCCATGCGAATCAAACGATTTAGCTTCAAATCAATGCGAGGTAGAAGGCTTAGCTTCAAATCCATAACAAACAAATGATTTAGGTTCAGATACTTGCGATATAAGTGATATATCTTCAAATACAGACGAAACAATTGAGTTAGCTTCAAATCTATGCGACCAAATGATTTAGCTTCGAATTAATGGGATGTAGAAGGTTTAGCTTCAAATCCATGCGAAACCAATCATTCAGCTTCAGATACTTGCGATATAAGTGGCATAGCTTCAAATGCAGACGAAACAAACAAGGTAGCATCAATTCCATGCGAAACAAATGATTTAGCTGCAAACACTTGGGATAGAAATCATATAGATTCAAATGCAGACGAACCAAACGAGTTAGATTAAAAATCCATGCGAAACACATGATTTAGCTGCAAATCAATGCTATGTAGACGGTTTAGCTTCAAATCCATGAGACACAAATGATTTAGCTTCGGATACTTGCGATATAAGTGATACAGCTTCAAATGCAGACGAAATAAACGACTTAGCTTCCAATCCAAGCGAATCACATGATTTAGCTTCAAATCAATGCGATGTAGGAGGTTTAGCTTCAAATCCATGCGAATCAAACGATTTAGCTTCAAATCAATGCGAGGTAGAAGGCTTAGCTTCAAATCCATAACAAACAAATGATTTAGGTTCAGATACTTGCGATATAAGTGATATATCTTCAAATACAGACGAAACAATTGAGTTAGCTTCAAATCTATGCGACCAAATGATTTAGCTTCGAATTAATGGGATGTAGAAGGTTTAGCTTCAAATCCATGCGAAACCAATCATTCAGCTTCAGATACTTGCGATATAAGTGACATAGCTTCAAATGCAGACTAAACAAACAAGGTAGCATCAATTCCATGCGAAACAAATGATTTAGCTGCAAACACTTGGGATAGATATCATATAGATTCAAATGCAGACGAACCAAACGAGTTAGATTAAAAATCCATGCGATACACATGATTTAGCTTCAAATCAATGCGAGGTAGATGGTTTAGCTTCAAATCCATAAGAAACAAATGATTTAGGTTCAGATACTTGCGATATAAGCGATATAGCTTCAAATGCAGGAGAAAAGAACGAGTTAGCTTCAAATACATGCGAAACACATGATTTAGCTGCAAATCAATGCGATGTAGAAAGGTTTATCTTCAAATCCATGCGAAACAAATGATTTAGGTTCAGATACTTGCGATATAAGTGATATATCTTCAAATGCAGACGAAACAAACGAGTTAGCTTCAAATCCATGCGATACACAAGATTTAGCTTCAAATCAATGCGATGTAGAAGGTTTAGCTTCAAATCCATCCGAAACAAATGATTTAGGTACAGATACTTGCGATATAAGCGATATAGCTTCAAATGCAGGAGAAAAAAAACGAGTTAGCTTCAAATACATGCGAAACACATGATTTAGCTGCAAATCAATGCGATGTAGAAGGTTTATGTTCAAATCCATGCGAATCAAATGATTTAGGTTCAGATACTTGCGATATAAATGATATAGCTTCATATCCAAGCGAAACACACGATTTAGCTTCAAATCGATGCCATGTAGTAGGTTTAGCTTTAAATCTATACGAAACACGCGATTTAGCAGCAAATCAATGCGATGTAGAAGGTTTAGCATCAAATTCATGCGAAACCCATGATTTAGTTTCAGATACTTATCGATATATGTGATATAGATTCAAATGCAGACGAAATAAACGACTCAGCTTTCAATCCAAGCGAATCACATGATTTAGCTTCAAATCAATGCGATTTAGAAGGTTTAGCTTCAAATCCATGCGAAACAAATGAGTTAGTTTCAAATCAATGCGAGGTAGAAGGCTTAGCTTCAAATCCATAAGAAATAAATGATTTAGGTTCAGATACTTGCGATATAAGTGCTATCTTCAAATACAGACGAAACAAATGAGTTAGCTTCAAATCCATGCGAAACAAATGGTTTAGTTAAAATTAATGCGATGTAGATGGTATAGCTTCAAATCGAAGCGAAGCAAATGCTTTAGCATCAGATACTTGCGATATAAGTGATACAGCTTCAAATGCAGACGAAATAAACGACTTAGCTTTCAATCCAAGCGAAACACATGATTTAGCTGCAAATCAATGCTATGTAGACGGTTTAGCTTCAAATCCATGAGACACAAATGATTTAGCTTCGGATACTTGCGATATAAGTGATACAGCTTCAAATGCAGACGAAATAAACGACTTAGTTTCCAATCCAAGCGAATCACATGATTTAGCCTCAAATCAATGCGATGTAGGAGGTTTAGCTTCAAATCCATGCGAATCAAACGATTTAGCTTCAAATCAATGCGAGGTAGAAGGCTTAGCTTCAAATCCATAACAAACAAATGATTTAGGTTCAGATACTTGCGATATAAGTGATATATCTTCAAATACAGACGAAACAATTGAGTTAGCTTCAAATCTATGCGAAGCAAATGATTTAGCTTCGAATTAATGGGATGTAGAACGTTTAGCTTCAAATCCATGCGAAACCATTCAGCTTCAGATACTTGCGATATAAGTGGCATAGCTTCAAATGCAGACGAAACAAACAAGTTAGCATCAATTCCATGCGAAACAAATGATTTAGCTGCAAACACTTGGGATAGAAATCATATAGATTCAAATGCAGACGAACCAAACGAGTTAGATTAAAAATCCATGCGATACACATGATTTAGCTTCAAATCAATGCGAGGTAGATGGTTTAGCTTCAAATCCATAAGAAACAAATGATTTAGGTTCAGATACTTGCGATATAAGCGATATAGCTTCAAATGCAGGAGAAAAAAAACGAGATAGCTTCAAATACTTGCGAAACACATGATTTAGCTGCAAATCAATGCGATGTAGAAAGGTTTATCTTCAAATCCATGCGAAACAAATGATTTAGGTTCAGATACTTGCGATATAAGTGATATATCTTCAAATGCAGACGAAACACACGATTTAGCTTCAAATCGATGCCATGTAGTAGGTTTAGCTTCAAATCTATGCGAAACACGCGATTTAGCAGCAAATCAATGCGATGTAGAAGGTTTAGCATCAAATCCATCCGAAACAAATGATTTAGGTACAGATACTTGCGATATAAGCGATATAGCTTCAAATGCAGGAGAAAAAAAACGAGTTAGCTTCAAATACATGCGAAACACATGATTTAGCTGCAAATCAATGCGATGTAGAAGGTTTATCTTCAAATCCATGCGAATCAAATGATTTAGGTTCAGATACTTGCGATATAAATGATATAGCTTCATATCCAAGCGAAACACACGATTTAGCTTCAAATCGATGCCATGTAGTAGGTTTAGCTTCAAATCTATGCGAAACACGCGATTTAGCAGCAAATCAATGCGATGTAGAAGGTTTAGCATCAAATTCATGCGAAACCAATGATTTAGTTTCAGATACTTATCGATATAAGTGATATAGCTTCAAATGCAGGCGAAACAAACGAGTTAGCTTTAAATCCAAGCAAAACACATGATTTACCTTCAAATCAATGCGATGTACAAGGATTAGGTTCAAATCCATGCGAAGCAAATGATTGAGCTTCAAACACTTGGGATATATGTGATATAGATTCAAATGCAGACGAAATAAACGACTCAGCTTTCAATCCAAGCGAATCACATGATTTAGCTTCAAATCAATGCGATTTAGAAGGTTTAGCTTCAAATCCATGCGAAACAAATGATATAGTTTCAAATCAATGCGAGGTAGAAGGCTTAGCTTCAAATCCATAAGAAATAAATGATTTAGGTTCAGATACTTGCGATATAAGTGCTATCTTCAAATACAGACGAAACAAATGAGTTAGCTTCAAATCCATGCGAAACAAATGGTTTAGTTAAAATTAATGCGATGTAGATGGTATAGCTTCAAATCGAAGCGAAGCAAATGCTTTAGCATCAGATACTTGCGATATAAGTGATATAGCTTCAAATGCAGGGGAACCAAACGAGTTAGCTTCAAATCCATGCAAAACACATGATTCAGCAGCAAAACAATACGATTTTGAAGGTTTAGCTTCAAATCCATGCAAAACAAATGATTTAGCTTCAAACACTTGCGATATAAGTGGTATAGCTTCAAATGCAGGGGCAACAAACGAGATAGCTTCAACTCCATACGAAGCACATGATTTAGCTCCAAATCAATGCGATGTAGAAGGTTTAGCTTCAAATCCCTGCGAAACAAATGATTAGCATCAGATACTTGCGATATATGTGATATAGCTTCAAATGCAGGGGAAACAAACGAGCTAGCTTCAACCCCATACGAAACACATGATTTAGCTTCAAATCAATGCGATGTACAAGGCTTAGCTTGAAACCAATGCGATGTGGAAGGTTTAGCTTAAAATCAATGCAACACATATGATTTAGCTTCAGATACTTGCAATATAAGTGATACAGCTTCAAATGCAGGCGAAACGAACGAGTTAGCTTCAAATCCATGCGAAACAAATGATTTAGCTTCAAGCAATCGGGATATAAGTGATATAGCTTCAATTGCAGACGAAACAAACGAGTTAGCTTCAAATCCATGCAAAACACATGATTTAGCAGCAAATCAATGCGATTTAGAAGGTTTAGCTTCAAATCCATGCGACGCAAATGATTTAGCATTAGATAATTGCGATATAAGTGATATAGCTTCAATTGTTGGGGAAACAAACGAGTTAGCTTCAAATCCAAGCAAAACACATGTTTAATCTTCAAATCAATGCTATGTAGAAGGCTTAGCTTCAAATCCATAAGAAACAAATGATTTAGGTTCAGATACTTGCGATATAAGTGATATATCTTCAAATACAGACGAAACAAATGAGTTAGCTACAAATCTATGGGTAGCAAATGATTTAGCTTCGAATCAAAGCGATGTAGAAGGTTTAGCTTCAAATGCATGCGAAACCAATCATTCAGCTTCAGATACTTGCGATATAAGTGGCATAGCTTCAAATGCAGACGAAACAAATAAGTTAGCTTCAATTCCATGCGAAACAAATGATTTAGCTGCGAACACTTGGCATAGAAGTAATATAGCTTCAAATGCAGACGAACCAAACGAGTTAGATTAAAAATCCATTCCATACGCATGATTTAGCTTCAAATCAATGCGAGGTAGAAGGCTTAGCTTCAAATCCATAAGAATCAAATGATTTAGGTTCAGATACTTGCGATATAAGTGATATATCTTCAAATGCAGGGGAAACAAACGAGTTAGCTTCAAATCCAAGCAAAACACATGTTTAAACTTCAAATCAATGTTATGTGGAAGGTTTATCTTCAAATGCAGGCGAACCAAACGAGTCAGCTTTAAATCCAAGCAAAACACATGATTTAGCTTCAAATCAATGCGATGTACAAGGATTAGCTTCAAATCCATGCGAAGCAAATGATTGAGCTTCAAACACTTGGGATATATGTGATATAGATTCAAATGCAGACGAAACAAACGAGTTAGCTTCAAATCCAAGCGAAACACATGATTTAGCTGCAAATCAATGCTATGTAGACGGCTTAGCTTCAAATCCATGAGAAACAAATGATTTAGCTTCAGATACATGCGATATAAATGATACATCTTCAAATGCAGACGAAATAAACGACTTAGCTTTCAATCCAAGCGAAACACATGATTTAGCTGCAAATCAATGCTATGTAGACGGTTTAGCTTCAAATCCATGAGACACAAATGATTTAGCTTCGGATACTTGCGATATAAGTGATACAGCTTCAAATGCAGACGAAATAAACGACTTAGCTTCCAATCCAAGCGAATCACATGATTTAGCTTCAAATCAATGCGATGTAGGAGGTTTAGCTTCAAATCCATGCGAAACCAATCATTCAGCTTCAGATACTTGCGATATAAGTGGCATAGCTTCAAATGCAGACGAACCAAACGAGTTAGATTAAAATCCATTCCATACGCATGATTTAGCTTCAAATCAATGCGAGGTAGAAGGCTTAGCTTCAAATCCATAAGAAACAAATGATTTAGGTTCAGATACTTGCGATATAAGTGATATATCTTCAAATGCAGGGGAAAACAAACGAGTTAGCTTCAAATCCATGCAAAACACATGATTAAGCTTCAAATTAATGCTACGTAGAAGGTTTAGCTTCAAATCCATGCGTAACAAATGATTTAGATTCACATACTTGCGATATAAGTGATATAGCATCAAATGCAGGCGAAACGAACGAGTTAGCTTCAAATCCATACGAAATACATGACTTGGCTGCAAATCAATGCGATGTAGAAGGTTTAGCTTCAAATCCATGCGACACAAATGATTTAGCTTCAAATACTTGCGATATAAATGATATAGCTTCAAATGCAGGCGAAACTAACGAGTTAGCTCCAAATCCATGCGAAACACATGATTTAGCTGCAAATGAAAGCGATGTAGAATGTTTAGCTTCAAATCCATGCGTAACAAATGATTTAGATTCAGATACTTGCGATATAAGTGATATAGCATCAAATGCAGGCGAAACGAACGAGTTAGCTTCAAATCATACGAAATACATGACTTGGCTGCAAATCAATGCGATGTAGAAGGTTTAGCTTCAAATCCATGCGAAACAAATGATTTAGCATCAGATACTTGCGATGTAACTGAAATAGCTTCAAATACAGGAGAAGCAAACGAGTGAGCATCTAATCCATGCAAAACACATGATTTTGCTTCGAATCAAAGCGATCTAGAAGGTTTAGCTTCAAAAACATTGCGAAAAAATGATTTAGGTTCAAATACTTGCGATAGAAGTGATATAGGTTCAAATGCAGGCGAAACAAAATAGTTAGCTTCAAAATCCATGCGGTACACATGATTTAGCTTGAAATCAATGCTTAGTAGAAGGCTTAGCTCCAAATCCATGCGAAGCAAATGATGGGGCTTCAAACACTTGGGATATAGGTGATATAGCTTCAACTGCATGCGAAGCAAGCGAGTTAGTTTCAAATCCATGCGGAACACATGATTTAGCTTAAAATTCATGACAAACACATGGATTAGCATCAATCCATGCGAAACAAATGGTTTAGCTACAAATACTTGGGTTGTACGTTATTTAGATTCAACTGCATGCGCAACATACGAGTTAGAATCAAATCCATGCGAAACCTATGATTTAGCAGCAAATCAATGCGATGTAGAGGGTTTAGCATCAAATCCATGCGAAACCAAGGATTTAGCTTCAGATACTTGCGATATGAGTGATATAGCATAAAATACAGGGGAACAAATGTGATAGCTTCAATACCATGCAAAACACATGATTAAGCTACAAATCAATGCTGTGTGGAAGGTTTAGCTTCAAATCCATGCGACACAAATGATTTAGCTTCAGAGACTTGCGATATAAGTGATATAGCTTCAAATGCAGGGGAAACAAACGAGTTAGCATAAAATCCATGCATAACACATGATTTAGCTTCAAATCAAAGCGATGTAGAAGGTTTAGCACCAAATCCAAGCGAAACACATGGTTTAGCATCAGATACTTGCGATATAACTGAAATAGCTTCAAATGCAGGCGAAACAAACGAGTTAGCTTCAAATCCATACGAAACACATGATTTAGCTTCAAATCAATGCGATGTAGAAGGTATAGCTTCAAATTCATGCGGAACAAATGATTTAGCTACAAATCAATGTGATGTAGAAGGTTTAACTACAAATCCATGCGAAACAAATGATTTAGCTTCAAACACTTGCGATATAAGTGATATAGCATCAAATGCAGGCGAAACGAACGAGTTAGCTTCATATTAATGCGAAACACATGATTTAGCTTCAAATCAATGCGATGTAGAAGGTTTAGCTTCAAATCCACGCAAAACAAATGATTTAGCTTCAAACACTTGGGATATAAGTGATATAGCTGTAAATGCAGACGAATCAAACGGGTTTAGCTTCAAAATCCATGCAATACATATCATTTAGCTTCAAATCGGTACGATGTAGAAGGTTTAGCTTCAAATCCATGCGATACAAATGATTTAGAATCAGATACTTGCGATATAATTGATATAGCTACAAATGCAGGGGAAACAAACGAGTTAGCATCAAATCTATGCGAAACACATGATTTAGCTTCAAATCAATGCGATGTAGAAGGTTTAGTTTCAAATCCATACGAAACAAATGATTTAGCATCAGATACTTGCGATGTAACGGATATAGCTTCAAATACAGGGGAAACAAACGAGTTAGCATAAAATCCATGCGAAACACATGATTTAGCTTAAAATCAATGCGATGTAGAAGGTTTAGCATCAAATCCATGCGGAACAAATGATTTAGCTTCAAATACTTGCGATGTAAGTGATATAGATTCAACTGCATGCGAAACAAACGAGTTAGCTTCAAATCCATACGAAACACATGATTTAGCTTCAAATCAATGCGATGTAGAAGGTACAGCTTCAAATTCATGCGGAACAAATGATTTAGCTTCAAATCAATGTGATGTAGAAGGTTTAGCTACAAATCCATGCGAAACAAATGATTTAGCATCAAACGCTTGGGATATAAGTGATATAGCTTGAAATGAAGACGAATCAGACGTGTTAGCTTCAAAAATTCATGCGATACACATCATTTAGCTTTAAATCCATGCGAAGTAGAACGCTTAGCTTCCAATCCATGCGAAACAAATGATTTAGGTTCAGATACTTGCGATATAAGTGATATAGCTTCAAATGCAGGAGAAAAAAAACGAGTTAGCTTCAAATACATGCGAAACACATGATTTAGCTGCAAATCAATGCGATGTAGAAGGTTTATGTTCAAATCCATGCGAATCAAATGATTTAGGTTCAGATACTTGCGATATAAATGATATAGCTTCATATCCAAGCGAAACACACGATTTAGCTTCAAATCGATGCCATGTAGTAGGTTTAGCTTCAAATCTATACGAAACACGCGATTTAGCAGCAAATCAATGCGATGTAGAAGGTTTAGCATCAAATTCATGCGAAACCAATGATTTAGTTTCAGATACTTATCGATATAAGTGATATAGCTTCAAATGCAGGCGAAACAAACGAGTTAGCTTTAAATCCAAGCAAAACACATGATTTACCTTCAAATCAATGCGATGTACAAGGATTAGGTTCAAATCCATGCGAAGCAAATGATTGAGCTTCAAACACTTGGGATATATGTGATATAGATTCAAATGCAGACGAAATAAACGACTCAGCTTTCAATCCAAGCGAATCACATGATTTAGCTTCAAATCAATGCGATTTAGAAGGTTTAGCTTCAAATCCATGCGAAACAAATGATTTAGTTTCAAATCAATGCGAGGTAGAAGGCTTAGCTTCAAATCCATAAGAAATAAATGATTTAGGTTCAGATACTTGCGATATAAGTGCTATCTTCAAATACAGACGAAACAAATGAGTTAGCTTCAAATCCATGCGAAACAAATGGTTTAGTTAAAATTAATGCGATGTAGATGGTATAGCTTCAAATCGAAGCGAAGCAAATGCTTTAGCATCAGATACTTGCGATATAAGTGATACAGCTTCAAATGCAGACGAAATAAACGACTTAGCTTTCAATCCAAGCGAAACACATGATTTAGCTGCAAATCAATGCTATGTAGACGGTTTAGCTTCAAATCCATGAGACACAAATGATTTAGCTTCGGATACTTGCGATATAAGTGATACAGCTTCAAATGCAGACGAAATAAACGACTTAGCTTCCAATCCAAGCGAATCACATGATTTAGCTTCAAATCAATGCGATGTAGGAGGTTTAGCTTCAAATCCATGCGAATCAAACGATTTAGCTTCAAATGAATGCGAGGTAGAAAGCTTAGCTTCAAATCCATAACAAACAAATGATTTAGGTTCAGATACTTGCGATATAAGTGATATATCTTCAAATACAGACGAAACAATTGAGTTAGCTTCAAATCTATGCGAAGCAAATGATTTAGCTTCGAATTAATGGGATGTAGAACGTTTAGCTTCAAATCCATGCGAAACCAATCATTCAGCTTCAGATACTTGCGATATAAGTGGCATAGCTTCAAATGCAGACGAAACAAACAAGTTAGCATCAATTCCATGCGAAACAAATGATTTAGCTGCAAACACTTGGGATAGAAATCATATAGATTCAAATGCAGACGAACCAAACGAGTTAGTTTAAAAATCCATGCGATACACATGATTTAGCTTCAAATCAATGCGAGGTAGATGGTTTAGCTTCAAATCCATAAGAAACAAATGATTTAGGTTCAGATACTTGCGATATAAGCGATATAGCTTCAAATGCAGGAGAAAAAAAACGAGATAGCTTCAAATACATGCGAAACACATGATTTAGCTGCAAATCAATGCGATGTAGAAGGTTTAGCATCAAATCCATCCGAAACAAATGATTTAGGTACAGATACTTGCGATATAAGCGATATAGCTTCAAATGCAGGAGAAAAAAAACGAGTTAGCTTCAAATACATGCGAAACACATGATTTAGCTGCAAATCAATGCGATGTAGAAGGTTTATCTTCAAATCCATGCGAATCAAATGATTTAGGTTCAGATACTTGCGATATAAATGATATAGCTTCATATCCAAGCGAAACACACGATTTAGCTTCAAATCGATGCCATGTAGTAGGTTTAGCTTCAAATCTATGCGAAACACGCGATTTAGCAGCAAATCAATGCGATGTAGAAGGTTTAGCATCAAATTCATGCGAAACCAATGATTTAGTTTCAGATACTTATCGATATAAGTGATATAGCTTCAAATGCAGGCGAAACAAACGAGTTAGCTTTAATCCAAGCAAAACACATGATTTACCTTCAATCAATGCGATGTACAAGGATTAGGTTCAAATCCATGCGAAGCAAATGATTGAGCTTCAAACACTTGGGATATATGTGATATAGATTCAAATGCAGACGAAATAAACGACTCAGCTTTCAATCCAAGCGAATCACATGATTTAGCTTCAAATCAATGCGATTTAGAAGGTTTAGCTTCAAATCCATGCGAAACAAATGATATAGTTTCAAATCAATGCGAGGTAGAAGGCTTAGCTTCAAATCCATAAGAAATAAATGATTTAGGTTCAGATACTTGCGATATAAGTGCTATCTTCAAATACAGACGAAACAAATGAGTTAGCTTCAAATCCATGCGAAACAAATGATTTAGCTTCAAACACTTGCGATATAAGTGATATAGCTTCAAATGCAGGGGCAACAAACGAGATAGCTTCAACTCCATACGAAGCACATGATTTAGCTCCAAATCAATGCGATGTAGAAGGTTTAGCTTCAAATCCCTGCGAAACAAATGATTAGCATCAGATACTTGCGATATATGTGATATAGCTTCAAATGCAGGGGAAACAAACGAGCTAGCTTCAACCCCATACGAAACACATGATTTAGCTTCAAATCAATGCGATGTACAAGGCTTAGCTTGAAACCAATGCGATGTGGAAGGTTTAGCTTAAAATCAATGCAACACATATGATTTAGCTTCAGATACTTGCAATATAAGTGATACAGCTTCAAATGCAGGCGAAACGAACGAGTTAGCTTCAAATCCATGCGAAACAAATGATTTAGCTTCAAGCAATCGGGATATAAGTGATATAGCTTCAATTGCAGACGAAACAAACGAGTTAGCTTCAAATCCATGCAAAACACATGATTTAGCTGCAAATCAATGCTATGTAGACGGCTTAGCTTCAAATCCATGAGAAACAAATGATTTAGCTTCAGATACATGCGATATAAATGATACACCTTCAAATGCAGACGAAATAAACGACTTAGCTTTCAATCCAAGCGAAACACATGATTTAGCTGCAAATCAATGCTATGTAGACGGTTTAGCTTCAAATCCATGAGACACAAATGATTTAGCTTCGGATACTTGCGATATAAGTGATACAGCTTCAAATGCAGACGAAATAAACGACTTAGCTTCCAATCCAAGCGAATCACATGATTTAGCTTCAAATCAATGCGATGTAGGAGGTTTAGCTTCAAATCCATGCGAAACCAATCATTCAGCTTCAGATACTTGCGATATAAGTGGCATAGCTTCAAATGCAGACGAACCAAACGAGTTAGATTAAAAATCCATTCCATACGCATGATTTAGCTTCAAATCAATGCGAGGTAGAAGGCTTAGCTTCAAATCCATAAGAAACAAATGATTTAGGTTCAGATACTTGCGATATAAGTGATATATCTTCAAATGCAGGGGAAACAAACGAGTTAGCTTCAAATCCATGCAAAACACATGATTAAGCTTCAAATTAATGCTACGTAGAAGGTTTAGCTTCAAATCCATGCGTAACAAATGATTTAGATTCACATACTTGCGATATAAGTGATATAGCATCAAATGCAGGCGAAACGAACGAGTTAGCTTCAAATCCATACGAAATACATGACTTGGCTGCAAATCAATGCGATGTAGAAGGTTTAGCTTCAAATCCATGCGACACAAATGATTTAGCTTCAAATACTTGCGATATAAATGATATAGCTTCAAATGCAGGCGAAACTAACGAGTTAGCTCCAAATCCATGCGAAACACATGATTTAGCTGCAAATGAAAGCGATGTAGAATGTTTAGCTTCAAATCCATGCGTAACAAATGATTTAGATTCAGATACTTGCGATATAAGTGATATAGCATCAAATGCAGGCGAAACGAACGAGTTAGCTTCAAATCCATACGAAATACATGACTTGGCTGCAAATCAATGCGATGTAGAAGGTTTAGCTTCAAATCCATGCGAAACAAATGATTTAGCATCAGATACTTGCGATGTAACTGAAATAGCTTCAAATACAGGAGAAGCAAACGAGTGAGCATCTAATCCATGCAAAACACATGATTTTGCTTCGAATCAAAGCGATCTAGAAGGTTTAGCTTCAAAAACATTGCGAAAAAATGATTTAGGTTCAAATCAATGCGAGGTAGAAGGCTTAGCTTCAAATCCATAAGAAATAAATGATTTAGGTTCAGATACTTGCGATATAAGTGCTATCTTCAATACAGACGAAACAAATGAGTTAGCTTCAAATCCATGCGAAACAAATGGTTTAGTTAAAATTAATGCGATGTAGATGGTATAGCTTCAAATCGAAGCGAAGCAAATGCTTTAGCATCAGATACTTGCGATATAAGTGATACAGCTTCAAATGCAGACGAAATAAACGACTTAGCTTTCAATCCAAGCGAAACACATGATTTAGCTGCAAATCAATGCTATGTAGACGGTTTAGCTTCAAATCCATGAGACACAAATGATTTAGCTTCGGATACTTGCGATATAAGTGATACAGCTTCAAATGCAGACGAAATAAACGACTTAGCTTCCAATCCAAGCGAATCACATGATTTAGCTTCAAATCAATGCGATGTAGGAGGTTTAGCTTCAAATCCATGCGAATCAAACGATTTAGCTTCAATCAATGCGAGGTAGAAGGCTTAGCTTCAAATCCATAACAAACAAATGATTTAGGTTCAGATACTTGCGATATAAGTGATATATCTTCAAATACAGACGAAACAATTGAGTTAGCTTCAAATCTATGCGAAGCAAATGATTTAGCTTCGAATTAATGGGATGTAGAACGTTTAGCTTCAAATCCATGCGAAACCAATCATTCAGCTTCAGATACTTGCGATATAAGTGGCATAGCTTCAAATGCAGACGAAACAAACAAGTTAGCATCAATTCCATGCGAAACAAATGATTTAGCTGCAAACACTTGGGATAGAAATCATATAGATTCAAATGCAGACGAACCAAACGAGTTAGATTAAAATCCATGCGATACACATGATTTAGCTTCAAATCAATGCGAGGTAGATGGTTTAGCTTCAAATCCATAAGAAACAAATGATTGAGGTTCAGATACTTGCGATATAAGCGATATAGCTTCAAATGCAGGAGAAAAAAAACGAGATAGCCTTCAAATACATGCGAAACACATGATTTAGCTGCAAATCAATGCGATGTAGAAAGGTTTATCTTCAAATCCATGCGAAACAAATGATTTAGGTTCAGATACTTGCGATATAAGTGATATATCTTCAAATGCAGACGAAACACACGATTTAGCTTCAAATCGATGCCATGTAGTAGGTTTAGCTTCAAATCTATGCGAAACACGCGATTTAGCAGCAAATCAATGCGATGTAGAATGTTTAGCATCAAATCCATCCGAAACAAATGATTTAGGTACAGATACTTGCGATATAAGCGATATAGCTTCAAATGCAGGAGAAAAAAAACGAGTTAGCTTCAAATACATGCGAAACACATGATTTAGCTGCAAATCAATGCGATGTAGAAGGTTTATCTTCAAATCCATGCGAATCAAATGATTTAGGTTCAGATACTTGCGATATAAATGATATAGCTTCATATCCAAGCGAAACACACGATTTAGCTTCAAATCGATGCCATGTAGTAGGTTTAGCTTCAAATCTATGCGAAACACGCGATTTAGCAGCAAATCAATGCGATGTAGAAGGTTTAGCATCAAATTCATGCGAAACCAATGATTTAGTTTCAGATACTTATCGATATAAGTGATATAGCTTCAAATGCAGGCGAAACAAACGAGTTAGCTTTAAATCCAAGCAAAACACATGATTTACCTTCAAATCAATGCGATGTACAAGGATTAGGTTCAAATCCATGCGAAGCAAATGATTGAGCTTCAAACACTTGGGATATATGTGATATAGATTCAAATGCAGACGAAATAAACGACTCAGCTTTCAATCCAAGCGAATCACATGATTTAGCTTCAAATCAATGCGATTTAGAAGGTTTAGCTTCAAATCCATGCGAAACAAATGATATAGTTTCAAATCAATGCGAGGTAGAAGGCTTAGCTTCAAATCCATAAGAAATAAATGATTTAGGTTCAGATACTTGCGATATAAGTGCTATCTTCAAATACAGACGAAACAAATGAGTTAGCTTCAAATCCATGCGAAACAAATGGTTTAGTTAAAATTAATGCGATGTAGATGGTATAGCTTCAAATCGAAGCGAAGCAAATGCTTTAGCATCAGATACTTGCGATATAAGTGATATAGCTTCAAATGCAGGGGAACCAAACGAGTTAGCTTCAAATCCATGCAAAACACATGATTCAGCAGCAAAACAATACGATTTAGAAGTTTAGCTTCAAATCCATGCAAAACAAATGATTTAGCTTCAAACACTTGCGATATAAGTGATATAGCTTCAAATGCAGGGGCAACAAACGAGATAGCTTCAACTCCATACGAAGCACATGATTTAGCTCCAAATCAATGCGAGGTAGAAGGCTTAGCTTCAAATCCATAAGAATCAAATGATTTAGGTTCAGATACTTGCGATATAAGTGATATATCTTCAAATGCAGGGGAAACAAACGAGTTAGCTTCAAATCCAAGCAAAACACATGTTTAAACTTCAAATCAATGTTATGTGGAAGGTTTATCTTCAAATGCAGGCGAACCAAACGAGTTAGCTTTAAATCCAAGCAAAACACATGATTTAGCTTCAAATCAATGCGATGTACAAGGATTAGCTTCAAATCCATGCGAAGCAAATGATTGAGCTTCAAACACTTGGGATATATGTGATATAGATTCAAATGCAGACGAAACAAACGAGTTAGCTTCAAATCCAAGCGAAACACATGATTTTGCTGCAAATCAATGCTATGTAGACGGCTTAGCTTCAAATCCATGAGAAACAAATGATTTAGCTTCAGATACATGCGATATAATGATACACCTTCAAATGCAGACGAAATAAACGACTTAGCTTTCAATCCAAGCGAAACACATGATTTAGCTGCAAATCAGTGCTATGTAGACGGTTTAGCTTCAATCCATGAGACACAAATGATTTAGCTTCGGATACTTGCGATATAAGTGATACAGCTTCAAATGCAGACGAAATAAACGACTTAGCTTCCAATCCAAGCGAATCACATGATTTAGCTTCAAATCAATGCGATGTAGGAGGTTTAGCTTCAAATCCATGCGAAACCAATCATTCAGCTTCAGATACTTGCGATATAAGTGGCATAGCTTCAAATGCAGACGAACCAAACGAGTTAGATTAAAAATCCATTCCATACGCATGATTTAGCTTCAAATCAATGCGAGGTAGAAGGCTTAGCTTCAAATCCATAAGAAACAAATGATTTAGGTTCAGATACTTGCGATATAAGTGATATATCTTCAAATGCAGGGGAAACAAACGAGTTAGCTTCAAATCCATGCAAAACACATGATTAAGCTTCAAATTAATGCTACGTAGAAGGTTTAGCTTCAAATCCATGCGTAACAAATGATTTAGATTCACATACTTGCGATATAAGTGATATAGCATCAAATGCAGGCGAAACGAACGAGTTAGCTTCAAATCCATACGAAATACATGACTTGGCTGCAAATCAATGCGATGGTAGAAGGTTTAGCTTCAAATCCATGCGACACAAATGATTTAGCTTCAAATACTTGCGATATAAATGATATAGCATCAAATGCAGGCGAAACGAACGAGTTAGCTTCATATTAATGCGAAACACATGATTTAGCTTCAAATCAATGCGATGTAGAAGGTTAGCATCAAATCCATGCGGAACAAATGATTTAGCTTCAAATACTTGCGATGTAAGTGATATAGATTCAACTGCATGCGAAACAAACGAGTTAGCTTCAAATCCATACGAAACACATGATTTAGCTTCAAATCAATGCGATGTAGAAGGTACAGCTTCAAATTCATGCGGAACAAATGATTTAGCTTCAAATCAATGTGATGTAGAAGGTTTAGCTACAAATCCATGCGAAACAAATGATTTAGCATCAAACGCTTGGGATATAAGTGATATAGCTTGAAATGAAGACGAATCAGACGTGTTAGCTTCAAAAATTCATGCGATACACATCATTTAGCTTTAAATCCATGCGAAGTAGAACGCTTAGCTTCCAATCCATGCGAAACAAATGATTTAGGTTGAGATACTTGCGATATAAGTGATATAGCTACAAATACAGGAGAACCAAACGAGTTAGCATCAAATCCATGCAAAACACATGATTTAGTTACAAATCAATGCGACGTAGAAGGTTTAGCTTCAAATCCAAGCGAAACACATTATTTAGCTTCAAATCAATGCGATGTAGAAGGTGTAGCTTCAAATCCATGCGAAACAAATGATTTAGCATCAAACACTTGGGATATCCAAGCAAAACACATAATTTAGCTTCAAATCAATGCGATTTAGAAGGTTTAGCTTCAAATCCATGCGAAACAAATGATTTAGCATCAAACACTTGGGATATCCAAGCAAAACACATGATTTAGCTTCAAATCAGTGCGATTTAGAAGGTTTAGATTCAAATCCATGCGGAACAAATGATTTATCTTCAGATACTTGCGATATAAGTGATATAGTGTCAAATTCAGACGATACAAACGAACTAGAATTAAATCCAAGCGAATCACATGATTTAGCTTCAAATCAATGCGGTGTAGAAGGTTTAGCTTCAAATCCATGCGAAACAAATGATTTAGCATCAGATACTTGCGATAAAACTGATATAGCTTCAAATGCAGGGGAAACAAACGAGTTAGCATCAATTCCATGCAAAACACAGGATTCAGCTTCAAATCAATGCGGAACAAATGATTTAGCTTCAATTACTTGCGATGTAAGTGATATAGATTCAACTGCAGGCGAAACAAACGAGTTAGCTTCAAATCCATACGAAACACATGATTTAGCTTCAAATCAATGCGATGCAGATGGTATAGCTTCAAATTCATGCGGAACAAATGATTTAGCTACAAATCAATGTGATGTAGAAGGTTTAACTACAAATCCTGCGAAACAAATGATTTAGCTTCAAACACTTGTGATATAAGTGATATAGCTGCAAATGCAGACGAATAAAACGAGTTAGCTTCAAATCCATACGAAACACATGATTTAGCTTCAAATCAATGCGATGTAGAAGGTATAGCTTCAAATTCATGCGGAACAAATGATTTAGCTACAAATCAATGTGATGTAGAAGGTTTAACTACAAATCCATGCGAAACAAATGTTTTAGCTTCAAACACTTGCGATATAAGTGATATAGCATCAAATGCAGGCGAAACGAACGAGTTAGCTTCATATTAATGCGAAACACATGATTTAGCTTCAAATCAATGCGATGTAGAAGGTTTAGCTTCAAATCCACGCAAAACAAATGATTTAGCTTCAAACACTTGTGATATAAGTGATATAGCTGTAAATGCAGACGAATCAAACGGGTTAGCTTCAAAATCCATGCAATACATATCATTTAGCTTCAAATCGGTACGATGTAGAAGGTTTAGCTTCAAATCCATGCGATACAAATGATTTAGAATCAGATACTTGCGATATAATTGATATAGCTACAAATGCAGGGGAAACAAACGAGTTAGCATCAAATCCATGCGAAACACATGATTTAGCTTCAAATCAATGCGATGTAGAAGGATTAGCTTCAAATCCATGCGAAGCAAATGATTGAGCTTCAAACATTTGGGATATAAGTAGTATAGCTTCAAATGCAGACGAAACAAACGAGATAGCTTCCAACCCAAGCGAAACACATGATTTAGCTGCAAATCAAAGCGAAGTAGAAGGCTTAGCTTCAAATCCATGCGAAACACATGATTTAGCAGCAAATCAATGCGATGTAGAAGGTGTAGCTTCAAATCCATGCGTCACAAATGATTTAGCATCAGATACTTGCGAATCAAATGATTTATCTTCAAACAGTTGGGATATAAGTGATATAGCTTCAAATGCCCACGAAGCAAACGAGTCAGCTTCAAATCAATGCGAAACTAGAAGGTTTAGCTTCAAATCCAGGCGAAACAAATAATTTAGCATCAGATACTTGCGATATAAGTGATATAGCTTTAAATGCAGGGGGAACAAACGAGTTAGCTTCAAATCCATGCGAAACACATGATTTAGCTGCAAATCGAAGCGAAGTAGAAGGCTTAGCTTCAAATCCATGCGACACACATGATTTAGCAGCAAATCAATGCAATGTAGAAGGTGTAGCTTCAAATCCATGCATCACAAATGATTTAGATTCAGATACTTGCGATATAAGTGATATAGTTTCAAGTGCAGACGAAACAAACGAGTTAGCTTCAAATCCATTCGGAACACATGATTTAGCTGCAAATCAATGCGATGTTGAAGGTTTAGCTTCAAATCCATTCGAAACAAATGAGTTAGCTTCAGATACTTGGGATATAAGTGATATAGCTTCAAATGCAGACGAATCAACCGAGTTATCTTCAACTCCATGCGACACACATGATTTAGCTTCAAATCAATGCTATGTAGAAGTTTTAGCTTCAAATCAATGCGATGTAGAAGGTTTAGCTTCAAATCCATGCGAAACAAATGATTTAGCTTCAAAAACTTGGGATATAAGTGATATAGCTTCAAATTCAGACGAATCAATCGTGTTAGCTTCAAAATCCATGCCATACACATGATTTAGCTTCAAATCAATGCGATGTAGAAGGTTTAGCATCAAATCCATGCGGAATAAATGATTTAGCTTCAAATACTTGCGATGTACGTGATATAGATTCAACTGCAGGCGAAACAAACGAGTTAGCTTCAAATCCATACGAAACACATGATTTAGCTTCAAATCAATGCGATGTAGAAGGTATAGCTACAAATTCATGCGGAACAAATGATTTAGCTTCAAATCAATGTGATGTAGAAGGTTTAACTACAAATCCATGCGAAACAAATGATTTATCATCAAACGCTTGGGATATAAGTGATATAGCTTGAAATGCAGACGAATCAGACGAGTTAGCTTCAAAATTCGTGCGATACACATCATTTAGCTTTAAATCCATGCAAAGTAGAACGCTTAGCTTCAAATCCATGCGAAACAAATGATTTAGGTTCAGATACTTGCGATATAAGTGATATAGCTACAAATGCAGGAGAACCAAACGGGTTAGCTTCAAATCCATGCGAAACACATGATTTAGCTGCAAATCAATGCGATGTAGAAGGTATAGCTTCAAATTCATGCGGAACAAATGATTTAGCTTCAAATACTTGCGATGTACGTGATATAGATTCAACTGCAGGCGAAACAAACGAGTTAGCTTCAAATCCATACGAAACACATGATTTAGCATCAAATCAATGCGATGTAGAAGGTTTAGCTTCAAATCCGTGCGAAAAAAATGATATACCTTCAGATACTTGCGATATAAGTGATATAGATTCAGCTGCATGCGAAACAAACGAGTTAGCTTCAAGTCCATGCGATGTAGATGGTATAGCTTCAAACCCATGCGACACAAATGATTTCGCTTCAGATACATGCGATATAAGTGATATAGCTTCAAATGCAGACGAAAGAAACAAGCTAGCTTCAAATCCATGCGAATCAAATGATTTAGCTTCAAACAGTTGGGATATAAGTGATATAGCTTCATATGCGCACGAAGCAAACGAGTCAGCTTCAAATCAATGCAAAAGTAGAAGGTTTAGCTTCAAATCCAGGCGAAACAAATGATTTAGCATCAGATACTTGCGATATAAGTGATATAGATTCAAATGCAGGGGTAACAAACGAGTTAGCTTCAAATCCATGCGAAACACATGATTTAGTTGCAAATCGAAGCGAAGTAGCAGGCTTAGCTTCAAAACCATGCGATACACACGATTTAGCAGCAAATCAATGCGATGTAGAAGGTGTAGCTTCAAATCCATGCATCACAAATGATTTACCTTCAGATACTTGCGATATAAGTGATATAGTTTCAAATTCAGGGGATACAAACGAGTTAGCTTCAAATCCATGCGAAACACATGATTTAGCTTCAAATCAATGCGATGTAGAAGGATTAGCTTCAAATCCATGCGAAGCAAATGATTGAGCTTCAAACATTTGGGATATAAGTAGTATAGCTTCAAATGCAGACGAAACAAACGAGATAGCTTCCAACCCAAGCGAAACACATGATTAGCTGCAAATCAAAGCGAAGTAGAAGGCTTAGCTTCAAATCCATGCGAAACACATGATTTAGCAGCAAATCAATGCGATGTAGAAGGTGTAGCTTCAAATCCATGCGTCACAAATGATTTAGCATCAGATACTTGCGAATCAAATGATTTATCTTCAAACAGTTGGGATATAAGTGATATAGCTTCAAATGCCCACGAAGCAAACGAGTCAGCTTCAAATCATGCGAAACAAGAAGGTTTAGCTTCAAATCCAGGCGAAACAAATAATTTAGCATCAGATACTTGCGATATAAGTGATATAGCTTTAAATGCAGGGGGAACAAACGAGTTAGCTTCAAATCCATGCAAAACACACGATTTAGCTGCAAATCGAAGCGAAGTAGAAGGCTTAGCTTCAAATCCATGCGAAACACATGATTTAGCAGCAAATCAATGCAATGTAGAAGGTGTAGCTTCAAATCCATGCATCACAAATGATTTAGATTCAGATACTTGCGATATAAGTTGATATAGTTTCAAGTGCAGACGAAACAAACGAGTTAGCATCAAATCCATTCGGAACACATGATTTAGCTGCAAATCAATGCGATGTTGAAGGTTTAGCTTCAAATCCATTCGAAACAAATGAGTTAGCTTCAGATACTTGGGATATAAGTGATACAGCTTCAAATGCAGACGAATCAACCGAGTTATCTTCAACTCCATGCGACACACATGATTTAGCTTCAAATCAATGCTATGTAGAAGTTTTAGCTTCAAATCCATGCGACGCAAATGATTTAGCTTCAGATACTTGCGATATAAGTGATATTGCTTCAAATGCAGACGAATCAAACGAGATAGCTTCAAAATCCATGCGAAACACATGATTTAGCATCTAATCAATGCGATGCAGAAGGTTTAGCTTCATATCCAATCGAAACATATGATTTAGCTTCAGATACTTGCGATATAAGTGATATAGCTTCAAATTCAGTCGAAACAAACGAGTTAGCTTTATATCCAAGCGAAACACACGTTTTAGCTTCAAATCAATGCGATGTAGAAGTTTTAGCTCCAAATCTATGCTAAACAAATGATTTAGCTTCAAGTCCATGCGAAGTAGAAGGCTTAGCTTCAAATCCATGCGGAACAAATGATTTAGCTTCAAATACTTGCGATATAAATGATATAGCTACAAATGCAGGCGAAACGAACGAGTTATCTTCAAATCCAAGCCAAACACATGATTTAGCTTCAAATTAATGCGACGTAGAAGGATTAGCTTCAAATCCATGCGAAACAATTGATTTACCTTCAAACGCTTGCGATATAAGTGATATAGTTTCAACTGCACGCGAAACAAACGAGTTAGATTCAAATCCATGCGAAACACATGGTTTAGCTGCAAATCAATGAGATGTAGAAGGTTAAGCATAAAATTCATGCGACGCAAATGATTCAGCTTCAAATACTTGCGATATATGTGATATAGCTTCAAATGCAGACGAAAGAAACAAGCTAGCTTCAAATCCATGCGAATCAAATGATTTAGCTTCAAACAGTTGGGATATAAGTGATATAGCTTCATATGCGCACGAAGCAAACGAGTCAGCTTCAAATCAATGCGAAAGTAGAAGGTTTAGCTTCAAATCCAGGCGAAACAAATGATTTAGCATCAGATACTTGCGATATAAGTGATATAGCTTCAAATGCAGGGGTAACAAACGAGTTAGCTTCAAATCCAAGCGAAACACATGAGTTGAATTCAAATCAATGCGATGTAGAAGGTTTTGCATCAAATCCATGCAGAACAAATGATTTAGCTTCAAATACTTGCGATGTAAGTGATATAGATTCAACTGCAGGCGAAACAAACGAGTTAGCTGCAAATCCATGCGAAACACATGATTTAGCTTCAAATCAATGCGATGTAGAAGGTATAGCTTCAAATTCATGCGGAACAAATGATTTAGCTTCAGACACTTGCGATATAAATGATATAGCTTCAAATGCAGGCGAAACAAACGAGTTATCTTCATAAACAAGCGATAAACATTATTTAGCTTCAAATCAATGCGATGTAGAAGGTTTAGCTTCAACTCCATGCGAAACAAATGATTTAGCTTCAAAAACTTGGGATATAAGTGATATAGCTTCAAATTCAGACGAATCAATCGTGTTAGCTTCAAAAACCATGCCATACACATGATTTAGCTTCAAATCAATGCGATGTAGAAGGTTTAGCATCAAATCCATGCGGAATAAATGATTTAGCTTCAAATACTTGCGATGTACGTGATATAGATTCAACTGCAGGCGAAACAAACGAGTTAGCTTCAAATCCATGCGAAACAAATGATTTAGCTTCAAGCAATTGGAAAGCTAT
>NW_027477226.1:0-88124 GCF_051020955.1 Megalopta genalis
TTTGAAGCTAAACCTTCTACATCGCATTGATTTGAAGCTAAACCTTCTACATTCTATTGATTTGAAGCTAAACCTTCTACCTCTTATTGTTTTGAAGCTAAACCTTCTACATCGCATTGATTTGCAGCTAAATCATGTGTTCTGCATGGGTTTGATGCTAACTCGTTTGTTTCCCCTGCATTTGTAGCTATATCAGTTATATCAGAAGTATCTGATGCTAAATCATTTGTTTCGCATGGATTCGAAGCTAAACCTTCTACATCGCATTGATTTGAAGCTAATCATGTGTATCGCATGGATTTTGAAGCTAACACGATTGATTAGTCTCCATTTGAAGCTATATCACTTACACCCCATGTGTTTGAAGCTATATCATTTGTTTCGCATGGATTTGAATCTAAGCCTTGTCCTTCGAATTGATTTGAAGCTAAATCATGTCTATCGCGTGGATTTTGAAGCTAACTCGTTTGATTAGTATGCATTTGAAACTATATCACTTATACCCCAAGTGTTTGAAGCTATATCATTTGTTTCGCATGGATTTGAAGCTAAACCTTCTTCATCGCATTGATTTGCAGCTAAATCATGTGTTTCGCATGGATTAGAAGCAAACTCGTTCGTTGCGCATGCAGTTAAATCTAAATAATGTATATCACAAGAATTTGAAGCTAAACCATTTGATTCGCATGGATTTGAAGCTAAGCCTTCTACTTCGCATTAATTGGAAGATAAATCACGTGTTTTGCATGGATTTGAAGCTAAACCTTCTACATCGCATTGATTTGAAGCTAAATCATGTATTTCGCATGGATTTGAAGCTAAGCCTTCTACTTCGCATTCATTTGAAGCTAAAACATTTGTTTCGCATGGATTTGAATCTAAGCCTTGTCCTTCGAATTGATTTGAAGCTAAATCATGTGTTTCGTATGGATTTGAAGCTAAACCTTCTACATCGCATTGATTTGAAGCTAAACCTTCTATATTCTATTGATTTGAAGCCAAACCTTCTACCTCTTATTGATTTGAAGCTAAACATTCTACCTCTTATTGATTTGAAGCTAAACCTTCTGCATCGCATTGATTTGAAGATAAATCGTGTGTTTCGCATGGATTTGAAGCTAACTCGTTAGTTTCGCATGCAGTTGTAGCTAAATAATGAATATCACAAGTATTTGTAGCTAAACGATTTGATTCACATGGATTTGAAGCTAAGCCTTCTACTTCGCATTAATTGGAAGATAAATCACGTGTTTTGCATGGATTTGAAGCTAAACCTTCTACATCGCATTGATTTGAAGCTAAATCGTGTGTTTCGCATTGATTTGAAGCTAAATCATCTGTTTCGCATGCAGTTGAAGCTAAATCATGTCTTTCACAAGTATTTGAAGATGAACCATTTGAATTGCATCGACTTGAACCCGATCCTTCTACTTCGCACTGATTTGCAGCTAAATAATGTGTTTCGCATGGATTTGAAGCTAATCCTTCTACATCGCATTGATTTGAAGCTGAATCATGTGTTTCGCATGGATTTGAAGCTAACTCGTTCGTTTTGCCTGCAGTTGAATCTACATCACTTATATCGCAAGTGTTTGAAGCTAAATCATTTGTTTCGCGAGGAATTGAAGCAAAACCTTCTACATCGCATTGATTAGAAGATAAATCATGTGTCTGCCATGGATTTGAAGCTAACTCGTTCGTTTCGCCTCCATTTGAAACTATGTCACTTATATCGCAAGTATTTAAAGCAAAATCATATGTGCCGCATGGATTTGAAGCTGAACCTACTACATCGCATTGATTTGAAGCTAAATGTTGTGTATCGCATGGATTTGAAGCTAAATCATTTGTTTCGCATGGATTTGAATCTAAGCCTTGTCCTTCGAATTGATTTGTAGCTAAATCATGTGTTTCGTATGGATTTGAAGCTAATCCTTCTACATCGCATTGATTTGAAGCTAAACCTTCTACATTCTATTGATTTGAGGCTAAACCTCTTCATCGCACTGATTTGCAGCTAAATCATGTGTTCCGCATGGATTTGAAGCTAACTCGTTCGTTGCGCATGCAGTTAGATCTAAATAACGTATATCACAAGTATTTGAAGCTAAACCATTTGATTCGCATGGATTTGAAGCTAAGCCTTCTACTTCGCATTAATTGGAAGTTAAATCACGTGTTTTGCATGGATTTGAAGCTAAACCTTCTACATCGCATTGATTTGAAGCTAAATCATGTTTCTCGCATGGAATTGAAGCTACCTTGTTTGTTCCTACAGCTTTTGAAGCTATATCACTTATATCGCAAGTATTTGAAACTAAATCATATGTGTCGCATGGATTTGAAGCTGAACCTACTACATCGCATTGATTTGAAGCTAAATCTTGTGTATCGCATGGATTTGTAGCTAAACCTTCTACATCGCATTGATTTGAAGCTAAATCATGTGTTTCGTATGGGTTTGAAGCTAAACCTTCTACATCGCATTGACTTGAAGCTAAACCTTCTACATTCTATTGATTTGAAGCTAAACCTTCTTCATCGCATTGATTTGCAGATAAATCATGTGTTTCGCATGGATTTGAAGCTAACTCGTTAGTTGCGCATGCAGTTGTAGCTAAATAATGAATATCACAAGTATTTGTAGCTAAACAATTTGATTCGCATGGATTTGAAGTTAAGCCTTCTACTTCGCATTAATTGGAAGATAAATCACGTGTTTTGCATGGATTTGAAGCTAAACCTTCTACAACGCATTGATTTGAAGCTAAATCATGTGTTTCGTATGGATTTGAAGCTAACTCGTTAGTTTCGCATGGAATTGAAGCACCTCGTTTGTTCCTCCAGCTTTTGAAGCTATATCACTTACATCGCAAGTATTTGAAGCTAAATCATATGTGTCACATGGATTTGAAGCTGAACCTTCTACATCGCATTGATTTGAAGCTAAATCTTGTGTATCGCATGGATTTGAAGCTAAACCTTCTACATCGATAATATTTGAAGCTAAATCATGTGTATCGCGTGGATTTTGAAGCTAACTCGTTCGTTTCGCATGCAATTGTAGCTAAATGACGTATATCGCAAGTATTTGAAGCTAAATCATGTGTATCGCATGGATTTGAAGCTAAACCTTCTACATCGCATTGATTTGCAGCTAAATCATGTATGTAGCATGGATTTGAAGCTAACTCGTTTGTTTCGCATGCAGTTGCAGCTAAATAATGTATATCACAAGCATTTGTAGCTAAACCATTTGTTTTGCATGGATTTGAAGCTAAGCCTTCTACTTCGCTTTCATTTCAAGCTAAATCATTTGTTTCGCATGGATTTGAATCTAAGCCTTGTCCTTCGAATTGATTTGAAGCTAAATCATGTCTATCGCGTGGATTTTGAAGCTAACTCGTTTGATTAGTCTGCATTTGAAACTATATCACTTATACCCCAAGTGTTTGAAGCTAAATCATTTGTTTCGCGTGGATTTGAAGCTAAACCTTCAACACCGCATTGATTTGCAGCTAATCATTTGTATCGCGTGGATTTTGAAGCTAACTCGTTTGATTAGTCTTCATTTGAAGCTATATCACTTACACCCCAAGTGTTTGAAGCTATATCAATTGTTTCGCATGGATTTGAAGCTAAACCTTCTTCATCGCATTGATTTGCAGCTAAATCATGTGTTTCGCATGGATTAGAAGCTAACTCGTTCGTTGCGCATGCAGTTAAATCTAAATAATGTATATCACAAGAATTTGAAGCTAAACCATTTGATTCGCATGGATTTGAAGCTATGCCTTCTACTTCGCATTCATTTGAAGCTACATCATTTGCTTCGCATGGATTTGGAACTAAGCCTTGTCCTTCGAACTGATTTGAAGCTAAATCATGTGTTTCGTATGGATTTGAAGCAAAACCTTCTACATCGCTTTGATATGAAGACAAATCGTGTGTTCAGCATGGATTTGAGCTAACTCGTTAGTTTCGCATGCAGTTGTAGCTAAATAATGTATATCACAAGTATTTGTAGCTAAACTATTTGTTTCGCATGGATTTGAAGCTACGCCTTCTACTTCGCATTGATTTGAAGCTAAAGCATTTGTTTCGCATGGAATTGAAGCTACCTCGTTTGTCATTCTCCTTTTGAAGCTATATCACTTATATCGCATGGATTTGAAGCTGAACCTATCACATCGCATTAATTTGAAGCTAAATCATGTGTCTCGCATGGAATTGAAGCTTCCTCGTTTGTTCCTACAGCTTTTAAAGCTATATCACTTATATCGCAAGTATCTGAAGCTAAATCATATGTGTCGCATGGATTTGAAGCTGAACCTACTACATCGCATTGATTTGAAGCTAAATCTTGTGTATCGCATGGATCTGAAGCTAAACCTTCTTCGTCGCATTGATTTGAAGCTAAATCTTGTGAATCGCATGAATTTGAAGCTAACTCGTTCGTTTAGCATGCAGTTGTAGCTAAATGATGTATATCACAAATATTTGTAGCTAATCCATTTGTTTCGCATGGATTTGAAGCTACGCCTTCTACTTCGCATTGATTTGAAGCTAAATCATTTGTTTCGCATGGAATTGAAGCTACCTCGATTTTTCCTCCTGCTTTTGAAGCTATATCACTTATATCGCATGGATTTGAAGCTGAACCTACTACATCGCATTGATTTGCAGCTGAATCATGTGTTTCGCATGGATTTGAAGCTAACTCGTTCGTTTTGCTTGCAGTTGAATCTACATCACTTATATCGCAAGTGTTTGAAGCTAAATCATTTGTTTCGCATGGAATTGAAGCCACCTCGTTTGTTCCTCCAGCTTTTGAAGCTATATCACTTACATCGCAAGTATTTGAAGCTAAATCATATGTGTCACATGGATTTGAAGCTGAACCTTCTACATCGCATTGATTTGAAGCTAAATCTTGTGTATCGCATGGATTTGAAGCTACACCTTCTACACCACATTGATTTGCAGCTAAATCATGTGTTTCGCATGGATTTGAAGCTAACTCGTTCGTTTTGCCTGCAGTTGAATCTACATCACTTATATCGCAATTGTTTGAAGATAAATCATGTGTATCGCGTGGATTTTGAAGCTAACTCGTTTGATTAGTCTGCATTTGATACTATATCACTTATACCCCAAGTGTTTGAAGCTAAATCATTTGTTTCGCGTGGATTTGAAGCTAAAACGTCTACATCGGATTGAGTAGAAGCTAAATCATGTGTCTCGCATGGATTTGAAGCTAACTCGTTCGTTTCGCATGCAATTGTAGCTAAGTGACGTATATCACAAGTATTTGTAGCTAAACCATTTGTTTTGCATTGTTTTGAAGCTAAGCCTTCTACTTCGCATTCATTTGGAGCTAAATCATTTGTTTCGCATGGATTTGAATCTAAGCCTTGTCCTTCGAATTGATTTGAAGCTAAATCATGTGTTTCGTATGGATTTGAAGCTACACCTACTACATCGCAATGATTGGAAGCTAAATCTTGAGTATGACATGGATTTGAAGCTAAACTTCTACATCGCATTGATTTGAAGATATATCGTGTGTTTCGCATGGATTTGAAGCTAACTCGTTAGTTTCGCATGCAGTTGTAGCTAAATAATGTATATCACAAGTATTTGTAGCTAAACCATTTGTTTCGAATGGATTTGAAGCTTAGCCTTCTACTTCGCATTGATTTGAAGCTAAATCATTTGTTTCGCATGGAATTGAAGCCACCTCGTTTGTTCCTACAGCTTTTGAAGCTATATCACTTATATCGCAAGTATTTGATGCTAAATCATATGTGTCGCATGGATTTGAAGCTGAACCTACTACATCGCATTGATTTGAAGCTAAATCTTGTGTATCGCATGGATTTGAAGCTAAACCTCCTACATCGCATTGATTTGAAGCTAAATCATTTGTTTCGCATGGATTTGAATCTAAGCCTTCTCCATCGAATTGATTTGAAGCTAAATCATGTGTTTCGTATGGATTTGAAACTAAACCTTCTACGTCGCATTGATTTGAAGCTAAACCTTCTACATTCTATTGATTTGAAGCTAAACCTTCTACATTCTATTGATTTGAAGCTAAACCTTCTACCTCTTATTGTTTTGAAGCTAAACCTTCTACATCGCATTGATTTGCAGCTAAATCATGTGTTTCGCATGGATTGAAGCTAACTCGTTCGTTTTGCCTGCAGTTGAATCTACATCACTTATATCGCAAGTGTTTGAAGCTAAATCATGTGTATCGCGTGATTTTGAAGCTAAATCGTTTGATTAGTGTGCATTTGAAGCTATATCACTTATACCCCAAGTGTTTGAAGCTAAATCTTATGTTTCGCGTTCATTTGATGCTAAACCTTCTACATCGCATTGATTTGAAGCTAAATCATGTTTCTCGCATGGAATTTAAGCTACCTCGTTTGTTCCTACAGCTTTTGAAGCAATATCACTCATATCGCAAGTATTTGAAGCTAAATCATATGTGTCGCATGGATTTGAAGCTGAACCTACTACATCGCATTGATTTGAATCTAAATCTTGTGTATCGCATGGATTTGAAGCTAAACCTTCTATATCGCATTTATTTGAAGCTAAATCATTTGTATCGCATGGATTTGAATCTAAGCCTTGTCCTTCGAATTGATTTGAAGCTAAATCATGTGTTTCGTATGGATTTGAATCTAAACCTTCTACATCGCATTCATCTGAAGCGAAACCTTCTACATTCTATTGATTTGAAGCTAAACCTTCTACCTCTTATTGTTTTGAAGCTAAACCTTCTACATCGCATTGATTTGCAGCTAAATCATGTGTTTCGCATGGATTTGAAGCTAACTCGTTCGTTTCGCCTGCAGTTGAATCTACATCACTTATATCGCAAGTATTTGAAGCTAAATCGTGTGTATCGCGTTGATTTTGAAGCTGAATCGTTTGATTAGTCTGCATTTGAAGCTATATCACTTATACCCCAAGTGTTTGAAGCTAAATCATATGTTTCGCGTTAATTTGATGCTAAACCTTCTACATCGCATTGATTTGAAGCTAAATCATGTTTCTCGCATGGAATTGAAGCTACCTCGTTTGTTCCTACAGCTTTTGAAGCTATATCACTCATATCGCAAGTATTTGAAGCTAAATCATATGTGTCGCATGGATTTGAAGCTGAACCTTCTACATCGCATTGATTTGCAGCTGAATCATGTGTTTCGCATGGATTTGAAGCTAACTCGTTCGTTTCGCCTGTATTTGAAGCTAGATCACTTATATCGCAAGTATTTGAAGCTAAATCATATGTGTCGCATGGATTTGAAGCTAAACCTTCTACATCGCATTCATTTGAAGCGAAACCTTCTACATTCTATTGATTTGAAGCTAAACCTTCTACCTCTTATTGTTTTGAAGCTAAACCTTCTACATCGCATTGATGTAAATCATGTGTTTCGCATGGATTTGAAGCTAACTCGTTCGTTTCGCCTGCAGTTGAATCTACATCACCTATATCGCTAGTATTTGAAGCTAAATCATGTGTATCGCGTGGATTTTGAAGCTAACTCGTTCGTTGCGCATGCAGTTAAATCTAAATAACGTATATCACAAGTATTTGAAGCTAAACCATTTGATTCGCATGGATTTGAAGCTAAGCCTTTTACTTCGCATTAATTGGAAGATAAATCACGTGTTTTGCATGGATTTGAAGCTGAACCTTCTACATCGCATTGATTTGAAGCTAAATCATGTGTTTCGCATTGATTTGAAGCTAAATCATGTGTTTTGCATGCAGTTGAAGCTAAATCATGTCTTTCACAAGTATTTGAAGATGAACCATTTGAATTGCATTGATCCGAACCCGAGCCTTCTACTTCGCACTGATTTGCAGCTAAATAATGTGTTTCGCATGGATTTGAAGCTAATCCTTCTACATCGCATTGATTTGCAGCTGAATCATGTGTTTCGCATGGATTTGAAGCTAACTCGTTCGTTTTGCTTGCAGTTGAATCTACATCACTTATATCGCAAGTGTTTGAAGCTAAATCATTTGTTTCGCATGGATTGAAGCCACCTCGTTTGTTCCTACAGCTTTTGAAGCTATATCACTTATATCGCAAGTATTTGATGCTAAATCATATGTGTCGCATGGATTTGAAGCTGAACCTACTACATCGCATTGATTTGAAGCTAAATCTTGTGTATCGCATGGATTGAAGCTAAACCTCCTACATCGCATTGATTTGAAGCTAAATCATTTGTTTCGCATGGATTTGAATCTAAGCCTTCTCCATCGAATTGATTTGAAGCTAAATCATGTGTTTCGTATGGATTTGAAACTAAACCTTCTACGTCGCATTGATTTGAAGCTAAACCTTCTACATTCTATTGATTTGAAGCTAAACCTTCTACATTCTATTGATTTGAAGCTAAACCTTCTACCTCTTATTGTTTTGAAGCTAAACCTTCTACATCGCATTGATTTGCAGCTAAATCATGTGTTTCGCATGGATTTGAAGCTAACTCGTTCGTTTTGCCTGCAGTTGAATCTACATCACTTATATCGCAAGTGTTTGAAGCTAAATCATGTGTATCGCGTTGATTTTGAAGCTAAATCGTTTGATTAGTGTGCATTTGAAGCTATATCACTTATACCGCAAGTGTTTGAAGCTAAATCTTATGTTTCGCGTTCATTTGATGCTAAACCTTCTACATCGCATTGATTTGAAGCTAAATCATGTTTCTCGCATGGAATTTAAGCTACCTCGTTTGTTCCTACAGCTTTTGAAGCAATATCACTCATATCGCAAGTATTTGAAGCTAAATCATATGTGTCGCATGGATTTGAAGCTGAACTACTACATCGCATTGATTTGAATCTAAATCTTGTGTATCGCATGGATTTGAAGCTAAACCTTCTATATCGCATTTATTTGAAGCTAAATCATTTGTATCGCATGGATTTGAATCTAAGCCTTGTCCTTCGAATTGATTTGAAGCTAAATCATGTGTTTCGTATGGATTTGAATCTAAACCTTCTACATCGCATTCATCTGAAGCGAAACCTTCTACATTCTATTGATTTGAAGCTAAACCATCTACCTCTTATTGTTTTGAAGCTAAACCTTCTACATCGCATTGATTTGCAGCTAAATCATGTGTTTCGCATGGATTTGAAGCTAACTCGTTCGTTTCGCCTGCAGTTGAATCTACATCACTTATATCGCAAGTATTTGAAGCTAAATCGTGTGTATCGCGTTGATTTTGAAGCTAACTCGTTCGTTGCGCATGCAGTTAAATCTAAATAACGTATATCACAAGTATTTGAAGCTAAGCCATTTGATTCGCATGGATTTGAAGCTAAGCCTTTTACTTCGCATTAATTGGAAGATAAATCACGTGTTTTGCATGGATTTGAAGCTGAACCTTCTACATCGCATTGATTTGAAGCTAAATCATGTGTTTCGCATTGATTTGAAGCTAAATCATGTGTTTTGCATGCAGTTGAAGCTAAATCATGTCTTTCACAAGTATTTGAAGATGAACCATTTGAATTGCATTGATCCGAACCCGAGCCTTCTACTTCGCACTGATTTGCAGCTAAATAATGTGTTTCGCATGGATTTGAAGCTAATCCTTCTACATCGCATTGATTTGCAGCTGAATCATGTGTTTCGCATGGATTTGAAGCTAACTCGTTCGTTTTGCTTGCAGTTGAATCTACATCACTTATATCGCAAGTGTTTGAAGCTAAATCATTTGTTTCGCATGGAATTGAAGCCACCTCGTTTGTTCCTCCAGCTTTTGAAGCTATATCACTTACATCGCAAGTATTTGAAGCTAAATCATATGTGTCACATGGATTTGAAGCTGAACCTTCTACATCGCATTGATTTGAAGCTAAATCTTGTGTATCGCATGGATTTGAAGCTAAACCTTCTACATCGATAATATTTGAAGCTAAATCATGTGTATCGCGTGGATTTTGAAGCTAACTCGTTCGTTTCGCATGCAATTGTAGCTAAATGACGTATATCGCAAGTATTTGAAGCTAAATCATGTGTATCGCATGGATTTGAAGCTAAACTTTCTACATCGCATTGATTTGCAGCTAAATCATGTATGTAGCATGGATTTGAAGCTAACTCGTTTGTTTCGCATGCAGTTGCAGCTAAATAATGTATATCACAAGCATTTGTAGCTAAACCATTTGTTTTGCATGGATTTGAAGCTAAGCCTTCTACTTCGCTTTCATTTCAAGCTAAATCATTTGTTTCGCATGGATTTGAATCTAAGCCTTGTCCTTCGAATTGATTTGAAGCTAAATCATGTCTATCGCGTGGATTTTGAAGCTAACTCGTTTGATTAGTCTGCATTTGAAACTATATCACTTATACCCCAAGTGTTTGAAGCTAAATCATTTGTTTCGCGTGGATTTGAAGCTAAACCTTCAACACCGCATTGATTTGCAGCTAAATCATTTGTATCGCGTGGATTTTGAAGCTAACTCGTTTGATTAGTCTTCATTTGAAGCTATATCACTTACACCCCAAGTGTTTGAAGCTATATCAATTGTTTCGCATGGATTTGAAGCTAAACCTTCTTCATCGCATTGATTTGCAGCTAAATCATGTGTTTCGCATGGATTAGAAGCTAACTCGTTCGTTGCGCATGCAGTTAAATCTAAATAATGTATATCACAAGAATTTGAAGCTAAACCATTTGATTCGCATGGATTTGAAGCTATGCCTTCTACTTCGCATTCATTTGAAGCTACATCATTTGCTTCGCATGGATTTGAATCTAAGCCTTGTCCTTCGAACTGATTTGAAGCTAAATCATGTGTTTCGTATGGATTTGAAGCAAAACCTTCTACATCGCTTTGATATGAAGACAAATCGTGTGTTTCGCATGGATTTGAAGCTAACTCGTTAGTTTCGCATGCAGTTGTAGCTAAATAATGTATATCACAAGTATTTGTAGCTAAACTATTTGTTTCGCATGGATTTGAAGCTACGCCTTCTACTTCGCATTGATTTGAAGCTAAATCATTTGTTTCGCATGGAATTGAAGCTACCTCGTTTGTCATTCTCCTTTTGAAGCTATATCACTTATATCGCATGGATTTGAAGCTGAACCTATCACATCGCATTAATTTGAAGCTAAATCATGTGTCTCGCATGGAATTGAAGCTTCCTCGTTTGTTCCTACAGCTTTTAAAGCTATATCACTTATATCGCAAGTATCTGAAGCTAAATCATATGTGTCGCATGGATTTGAAGCTGAACCTACTACATCGCATTGATTTGAAGCTAAATCTTGTGTATCGCATGGATCTGAAGCTAAACCTTCTTCGTCGCATTGATTTGAAGCTAAATCTTGTGAATCGCATGGATTTGAAGCTAACTCGTTCGTTTAGCATGCAGTTGTAGCTAAATGATGTATATCACAAATATTTGTAGCTAATCCATTTGTTTCGCATGGATTTGAAGCTACGCCTTCTACTTCGCATTGATTTGAAGCTAAATCATTTGTTTCGCATGGAATTGAAGCTACCTCGATTTTTCCTCCTGCTTTTGAAGCTATATCACTTATATCGCATGGATTTGAAGCTGAACCTACTACATCGCATTGATTTGCAGCTGAATCATGTGTTTCGCATGGATTTGAAGCTAACTCGTTCGTTTTGCTTGCAGTTGAATCTACATCACTTATATCGCAAGTGTTTGAAGCTAAATCATTTGTTTCGCATGGAATTGAAGCCACCTCGTTTGTTCCTCCAGCTTTTGAAGCTATATCACTTACATCGCAAGTATTTGAAGCTAAATCATATGTGTCACATGGATTTGAAGCTGAACCTTCTACATCGCATTGATTTGAAGCTAAATCTTGTGTATCGCATGGATTTGAAGCTACACCTTCTACACCACATTGATTTGCAGCTAAATCATGTGTTTCGCATGGATTTGAAGCTAACTCGTTCGTTTTGCCTGCAGTTGAATCTACATCACTTATATCGCAATTGTTTGAAGATAAATCATGTGTATCGCGTGGATTTTGAAGCTAACTCGTTTGATTAGTCTGCATTTGATACTATATCACTTATACCCCAAGTGTTTGAAGCTAAATCATTTGTTTCGCGTGGATTTGAAGCTAAACCTTCTACATCGCATTGATTAGAAGCTAAATCATGTGCCTCGCATGGATTTGAAGCTAACTTGTTCGTTTCGCCTCCATTTGAAACTATGTCACTCATATCGCAAGTATTTAAAGCTAAATCATATGTGCTGCATGGATCTGAAGCTGAACCTACTACATCGCATTGATTTGAAGCTAAATCTTGTGTATCGCATGGATTTGAAGCTAAACCTTCCACATCGCATTGATTTGAAGCTAAATCATTTGTTTCGCATGGATTTGAATCTAAGCCTTGTAATTCGAATTGATTTGAACCTAAATCATGTGTGTCGTATGGATTTGAAGCTAAACCTTCTACATCGCATTGATTTGAAGCTAAATCATTTGTTTCGCATGGATTTGAATCTAAGCCTGGTCCATCGAATTGATTTGAAGCTAAATCATGTGTTTGGAATGGATTTGAAGCTAAACCTTCTACATCGCATTGATTTGAAGCTAAACCTTCTACATTCTATTGATTTGAAGCAAAACCTTCTACCTCTTATTGTTTTGAAGCTAAACCTTCTACATTGTATTGATTTGCAGATAAATCATGTGTTTCGCATGGATTTGAAGCTAACTCGTTCGTTTCGCCTGCAGTTGAATCTACATCACTTATATCGCTAATATTTGAAGCTAAATCATGTGTATCGCGTGGATTTTGAAGATAACTCGTTTGATTAGTCTTCATTTGAACCTATATCATTTATACTCCAAGTGTTTGAAGCTATATCATTTGTTTCGCATGGATTTGAAGCTAAACCTTCTTCATCGCTTTGATTTGCAGCTAAATCATGTGTCTCGCAAGGATTTGAAGCTAACTCGTTCGTTTCGCCTGTATTTGAAGCTAGATCACTTATATCGCAAGTATTTGAAGCTAAATCATGTGTATCGCATGGATTTGAAGCTAAACCTTCTACATCGCATTGATTTGAAGCTAAATCATTTGTTTCGCATGGATTTGAATATAAGCCTTGTCCTTCGAATTGATTTGAAGCTAAATCATGTGTTTCGTATGGATTTGAAGCTAAACCTTCTACATCGCATTGATTTGAAGCTAAACCTTCTACATTCTATTGATTTGAGGCTAAACCTTCTTCATCGCACTGATTTGCAGCTAAATCATGTGTTCCGCATGAATTTGAAGCTAACTCGTTCGTTGCGCATGCAGTTAAATCTAAATAAAGTATAACACAAGTATTTGTAGCTAAACCATTTGGTTAGCATGGATTTGAAGCTATGCCTTCTACTTCGCGTTCATTTGAAGCTACATCATTTGCTTCGCATGGATTTGAATCTAAGCCTTGTCCTTCGAATTGATTTGAAGCTAAATCATGTGTTTCGTATGGATTTGAAGCAAAAGCTTCTACATCGCTTTGATATGAAGATAAATCGTGTGTTTCGCATGGATTTGAAGCTAAATCATTTGTTTCGCATGGAATTGAAGCTACCTCGTTTGTCATTCTCCTTTTGAAGCTATATCACTTATATCGCATGGATTTGAAGCTGAACCTACTACATCGCATTAATTTGAAGCTAAATCATGTGTCTCGCATGGAATTGAAGCTTCCTCGTTTGTTCCTACAGCTTTTAAAGCTATATCACTTATATCGCAAGTATCTGAAGCTAAATCATATGTGTCGCATGGATTTGAAGCTGAACCTACTACATCGCATTGATTTGAAGCTAAATCTTGTGTATCGCATGGATCTGAAGCTAAACCTTCTTCGTTGCATTGATTTGAAGCTAAATCTTGTGAATCGCATGGATTTGAAGCTAACTCGTTCGTTTAGCATGCAGTTGTAGCTAAATGATGTATATCACAAATATTTGTAGCTAATCCATTTGTTTCGCATGGATTTGAAGCTACGCCTTCTACTTCGCATTGATTTGAAGCTAAATCATTTGTTTCGCATGGAATTGAAGCTACCTCGTATGTTCCTCCAGCCTTTGAAGCTATATCACTTATATCGCAAGTATTTGAAGCTAAATCATATGTGTCGCATGGATTTGAAGCTAAACCTTCTACATCGCATTCATTTGAAGCGAAACCTTCTACATTCTATTGATTTGAAGCTAAACCTTCTACCTCTTATTGTTTTGAAGCTAAACCTTCTACATCGCATTGATGTAAATCATGTGTTTCGCATGGATTTGAAGCTAACTCGTTCGTTTCGCCTGCAGTTGAATCTACATCACTTATATCGCTAGTATTTGAAGCTAAATCATGTGTATCGCGTGGATTTTGAAGCTAACTCGTTCGTTGCGCATGCAGTTAAATCTAAATAACGTATATCACAAGTATTTGAAGCTAAACCATTTGATTCGCATGGATTTGAAGCTAAGCCTTTTACTTCGCATTAATTGGAAGATAAATCACGTGTTTTGCATGGATTTGAAGCTAAACCTTCTACATCGCATTGATTTGAAGCTAAATCATGTGTTTCGCATTGATTTGAAGCTAAATCATGTGTTTTGCATGCAGTTGAAGCTAAATCATGTCTTTCACAAGTATTTGAAGATGAACCATTTGAATTGCATTGATCCGAACCCGAGCCTTCTACTTCGCACTGATTTGCAGCTAAATAATGTGTTTCGCATGGATTTGAAGCTAATCCTTCTACATCGCATTGATTTGCAGCTGAATCATGTGTTTCGCATGGATTTGAAGCTAACTCGTTCGTTTTGCTTGCAGTTGAATCTACATCACTTATATCGCAAGTGTTTGAAGCTAAATCATTTGTTTCGCATGGAATTGAAGCCACCTCGTTTGTTCCTCCAGCTTTTGAAGCTATATCACTTACATCGCAAGTATTTGAAGCTAAATCATATGTGTCACATGGATTTGAAGCTGAACCTTCTACATCGCATTGATTTGAAGCTAAATCTTGTGTATCGCATGGATTTGAAGCTAAACCTTCTACATCGATAATATTTGAAGCTAAATCATGTGTATCGCGTGGATTTTGAAGCTAACTCGTTCGTTTCGCATGCAATTGTAGCTAAATGACGTATATCGCAAGTATTTGAAGCTAAATCATGTGTATCGCATGGATTTGAAGCTAAACCTTCTACATCGCATTGATTTGCAGCTAAATCATGTATGTAGCATGGATTTGAAGCTAACTCGTTTGTTTCGCATGCAGTTGCAGCTAAATAATGTATATCACAAGCATTTGTAGCTAAACCATTTGTTTTGCATGGATTTGAAGCTAAGCCTTCTACTTCGCTTTCATTTCAAGCTAAATCATTTGTTTCGCATGGATTTGAATCTAAGCCTTGTCCTTCGAATTGATTTGAAGCTAAATCATGTCTATCGCGTGGATTTTGAAGCTAACTCGTTTGATTAGTCTGCATTTGAAACTATATCACTTATACCCCAAGTGTTTGAAGCTAAATCATTTGTTTCGCGTGGATTTGAAGCTAAACCTTCAACACCGCATTGATTTGCAGCTAAATCATTTGTATCGCGTGGATTTTGAAGCTAACTCGTTTGATTAGTCTTCATTTGAAGCTATATCACTTACACCCCAAGTGTTTGAAGCTATATCAATTGTTTCGCATGGATTTGAAGCTAAACCTTCTTCATCGCATTGATTTGCAGCTAAATCATGTGTTTCGCATGGATTAGAAGCTAACTCGTTCGTTGCGCATGCAGTTAAATCTAAATAATGTATATCACAAGAATTTGAAGCTAAACCATTTGATTCGCATGGATTTGAAGCTATGCCTTCTACTTCGCATTCATTTGAAGCTACATCATTTGCTTCGCATGGATTTGGAACTAAACCTTCTACATCGCATTGATTTGAAGCTAAATCATGTGTTTCGCATTGATTTGAAGCTAAATCATGTGTTTTGCATGCAGTTGAAGCTAAATCATGTCTTTCACAAGTATTTGAAGATGAACCATTTGAATTGCATTGATCCGAACCCGAGCCTTCTACTTCGCACTGATTTGCAGCTAAATAATGTGTTTCGCATGGATTTGAAGCTAATCCTTCTACATCGCATTGATTTGCAGCTGAATCATGTGTTTCGCATGGATTTGAAGCTAACTCGTTCGTTTTGCTTGCAGTTGAATCTACATCACTTATATCGCAAGTGTTTGAAGCTAAATCATTTGTTTCGCATGGAATTGAAGCCACCTCGTTTGTTCCTCCAGCTTTTGAAGCTATATCACTTACATCGCAAGTATTTGAAGCTAAATCATATGTGTCACATGGATTTGAAGCTGAACCTTCTACATCGCATTGATTTGAAGCTAAATCTTGTGTATCGCATGGATTTGAAGCTAAACCTTCTACATCGATAATATTTGAAGCTAAATCATGTGTATCGCGTGGATTTTGAAGCTAACTCGTTCGTTTCGCATGCAATTGTAGCTAAATGACGTATATCGCAAGTATTTGAAGCTAAATCATGTGTATCGCATGGATTTGAAGCTAAACCTTCTACATCGCATTGATTTGCAGCTAAATCATGTATGTAGCATGGATTTGAAGCTAACTCGTTTGTTTCGCATGCAGTTGCAGCTAAATAATGTATATCACAAGCATTTGTAGCTAAACCATTTGTTTTGCATGGATTTGAAGCTAAGCCTTCTACTTCGCTTTCATTTCAAGCTAAATCATTTGTTTCGCATGGATTTGAATCTAAGCCTTGTCCTTCGAATTGATTTGAAGCTAAATCATGTCTATCGCGTGGATTTTGAAGCTAACTCGTTTGATTAGTCTGCATTTGAAACTATATCACTTATACCCCAAGTGTTTGAAGCTAAATCATTTGTTTCGCGTGGATTTGAAGCTAAACCTTCAACACCGCATTGATTTGCAGCTAAATCATTTGTATCGCGTGGATTTTGAAGCTAACTCGTTTGATTAGTCTTCATTTGAAGCTATATCACTTACACCCCAAGTGTTTGAAGCTATATCAATTGTTTCGCATGGATTTGAAGCTAAACCTTCTTCATCGCATTGATTTGCAGCTAAATCATGTGTTTCGCATGGATTAGAAGCTAACTCGTTCGTTGCGCATGCAGTTAAATCTAAATAATGTATATCACAAGAATTTGAAGCTAAACCATTTGATTCGCATGGATTTGAAGCTATGCCTTCTACTTCGCATTCATTTGAAGCTACATCATTTGCTTCGCATGGATTTGGAACTAAGCCTTGTCCTTCGAACTGATTTGAAGCTAAATCATGTGTTTCGTATGGATTTGAAGCAAAACCTTCTACATCGCTTTGATATGAAGACAAATCGTGTGTTTCGCATGGATTTGAAGCTAACTCGTTAGATTCGCATGCAGTTGTAGCTAAATAATGTATATCACAAGTATTTGTAGCTAAACTATTTGTTTCGCATGGATTTGAAGCTACGCCTTCTACTTCGCATTGATTTGAAGCTAAATCATTTGTTTCGCATGGAATTGAAGCTACCTCGTTTGTCATTCTCCTTTTGAAGCTATATCACTTATATCGCATGGATTTGAAGCTGAACCTATCACATCGCATTAATTTGAAGCTAAATCATGTGTCTCGCATGGAATTGAAGCTTCCTCGTTTGTTCCTACAGCTTTTAAAGCTATATCACTTATATCGCAAGTATCTGAAGCTAAATCATATGTGTCGCATGGATTTGAAGCTGAACCTACTACATCGCATTGATTTGAAGCTAAATCTTGTGTATCGCATGGATCTGAAGCTAAACCTTCTTCGTCGCATTGATTTGAAGCTAAATCTTGTGAATCGCATGAATTTGAAGCTAACTCGTTCGTTTAGCATGCAGTTGTAGCTAAATGATGTATATCACAAATATTTGTAGCTAATCCATTTGTTTCGCATGGATTTGAAGCTACGCCTTCTACTTCGCATTGATTTGAAGCTAAATCATTTGTTTCGCATGGAATTGAAACTACCTCGATTTTTCCTCCTGCTTTTGAAGCTATATCACTTATATCGCATGGATTTGAAGCTGAACCTACTACATCGCATTGATTTGCAGCTGAATCATGTGTTTCGCATGGATTTGAAGCTAACTCGTTCGTTTTGCTTGCAGTTGAATCTACATCACTTATATCGCAAGTGTTTGAAGCTAAATCATTTGTTTCGCATGGAATTGAAGCCACCTCGTTTGTTCCTCCAGCTTTTGAAGCTATATCACTTACATCGCAAGTATTTGAAGCTAAATCATATGTGTCACATGGATTTGAAGCTGAACCTTCTACATCGCATTGATTTGAAGCTAAATCTTGTGTATCGCATGGATTTGAAGCTACACCTTCTACACCACATTGATTTGCAGCTAAATCATGTGTTTCGCATGGATTTGAAGCTAACTCGTTCGTTTTGCCTGCAGTTGAATCTACATCACTTATATCGCAATTGTTTGAAGATAAATCATGTGTATCGCGTGGATTTTGAAGCTAACTCGTTTGATTAGTCTGCATTTGATACTATATCACTTATACCCCAAGTGTTTGAAGCTAAATCATTTGTTTCGCGTGGATTTGAAGCTAAAACGTCTACATCGCATTGAGTAGAAGCTAAATCATGTGTCTCGCATGGATTTGAAGCTAACTCGTTCGTTTCGCATGCAATTGTAGCTAAGTGACGTATATCACAAGTATTTGTAGCTAAACCATTTGTTTTGCATTGTTTTGAAGCTAAGCCTTCTACTTCGCATTCATTTGGAGCTAAATCATTTGTTTCGCATGGATTTGAATCTAAGCCTTGTCCTTCGAATTGATTTGAAGCTAAATCATGTGTTTCGTATGGATTTGAAGCTACACCTACTACATCGCAATGATTGGAAGCTAAATCTTGAGTATGACATGGATTTGAAGCTAAACCTTCTACATCGCATTGATTTGAAGATATATCGTGTGTTTCGCATGGATTTGAAGCTAACTCGTTAGTTTCGCATGCAGTTGTAGCTAAATAATGTATATCACAAGTATTTGTAGCTAAACCATTTGTTTCGAATGGATTTGAAGCTTAGCCTTCTACTTCGCATTGATTTGAAGCTAAATCATTTGTTTCGCATGGAATTGAAGCCACCTCGTTTGTTCCTACAGCTTTTGAAGCTATATCACTTATATCGCAAGTATTTGATGCTAAATCATATGTGTCGCATGGATTTGAAGCTGAACCTACTACATCGCATTGATTTGAAGCTAAATCTTGTGTATCGCATGGATTTGAAGCTAAACCTCCTACATCGCATTGATTTGAAGCTAAATCATTTGTTTCGCATGGATTTGAATCTAAGCCTTCTCCATCGAATTGATTTGAAGCTAAATCATGTGTTTCGTATGGATTTGAAACTAAACCTTCTACGTCGCATTGATTTGAAGCTAAACCTTCTACATTCTATTGATTTGAAGCTAAACCTTCTACATTCTATTGATTTGAAGCTAAACCTTCTACCTCTTATTGTTTTGAAGCTAAACCTTCTACATCGCATTGATTTGCAGCTAAATCATGTGTTTCGCATGGATTTGAAGCTAACTCGTTCGTTTTGCCTGCAGTTGAATCTACATCACTTATATCGCAAGTGTTTGAAGCTAAATCATGTGTATCGCGTTGATTTTGAAGCTAAATCGTTTGATTAGTGTGCATTTGAAGCTATATCACTTATACCCCAAGTGTTTGAAGCTAAATCTTATGTTTCGCGTTCATTTGATGCTAAACCTTCTACATCGCATTGATTTGAAGCTAAATCATGTTTCTCGCATGGAATTTAAGCTACCTCGTTTGTTCCTACAGCTTTTGAAGCAATATCACTCATATCGCAAGTATTTGAAGCTAAATCATATGTGTCGCATGGATTTGAAGCTGAACCTACTACATCGCATTGATTTGAATCTAAATCTTGTGTATCGCATGGATTTGAAGCTAAACCTTCTATATCGCATTTATTTGAAGCTAAATCATTTGTATCGCATGGATTTGAATCTAAGCCTTGTCCTTCGAATTGGTTTGAAGCTAAATCATGTGTTTCGTATGGATTTGAATCTAAACCTTCTACATCGCATTCATCTGAAGCGAAACCTTCTACATTCTATTGATTTGAAGCTAAACCTTCTACCTCTTATTGTTTTGAAGCTAAACCTTCTAGATCGCATTGATTTGCAGCTAAATCATGTGTTTCGCATGGATTTGAAGCTAACTCGTTCGTTTCGCCTGCAGTTGAATCTACATCACTTATATCGCAAGTATTTGAAGCTAAATCGTGTGTATCGCGTTGATTTTGAAGCTGAATCGTTTGATTAGTCTGCATTTGAAGCTATATCACTTATACCCCAAGTGTTTGAAGCTAAATCATATGTTTCGCGTTAATTTGATGCTAAACCTTCTACATCGCATTGATTTGAAGCTAAATCATGTTTCTCGCATGGAATTGAAGCTACCTCGTTTGTTCCTACAGCTTTTGAAGCTATATCACTCATATCGCAAGTATTTGAAGCTAAATCATATGTGTCGCATGGATTTGAAGCTGAACCTTCTACATCGCATTGATTTGCAGCTGAATCATGTGTTTCGCATGGATTTGAAGCTAACTCGTTCGTTTCGCCTGTATTTGAAGCTAGATCACTTATATCGCAAGTATTTGAAGCTAAATCATATGTGTCGCATGGATTTGAAGCTAAACCTTCTACATCGCATTCATTTGAAGCGAAACCTTCTACATTCTATTGATTTGAAGCTAAACCTTCTACCTCTTATTGTTTTGAAGCTAAACCTTCTACATCGCATTGATGTAAATCATGTGTTTCGCATGGATTTGAAGCTAACTCGTTCGTTTCGCCTGCAGTTGAATCTACATCACTTATATCGCTAGTATTTGAAGCTAAATCATGTGTATCGCGTGGATTTTGAAGCTAACTCGTTCGTTGCGCATGCAGTTAAATCTAAATAACGTATATCACAAGTATTTGAAGCTAAACCATTTGATTCGCATGGATTTGAAGCTAAGCCTTTTACTTCGCATTAATTGGAAGATAAATCACGTGTTTTGCATGGATTTGAAGCTGAACCTTCTACATCGCATTGATTTGAAGCTAAATCATGTGTTTCGCATTGATTTGAAGCTAAATCATGTGTTTTGCATGCAGTTGAAGCTAAATCATGTCTTTCACAAGTATTTGAAGATGAACCATTTGAATTGCATTGATCCGAACCCGAGCCTTCTACTTCGCACTGATTTGCAGCTAAATAATGTGTTTCGCATGGATTTGAAGCTAATCCTTCTACATCGCATTGATTTGCAGCTGAATCATGTGTTTCGCATGGATTTGAAGCTAACTCGTTCGTTTTGCTTGCAGTTGAATCTACATCACTTATATCGCAAGTGTTTGAAGCTAAATCATTTGTTTCGCATGGAATTGAAGCCACCTCGTTTGTTCCTCCAGCTTTTGAAGCTATATCACTTACATCGCAAGTATTTGAAGCTAAATCATATGTGTCACATGGATTTGAAGCTGAACCTTCTACATCGCATTGATTTGAAGCTAAATCTTGTGTATCGCATGGATTTGAAGCTAAACCTTCTACATCGATAATATTTGAAGCTAAATCATGTGTATCGCGTGGATTTTGAAGCTAACTCGTTCGTTTCGCATGCAGTTGAATCTACATCACTTATATCGCAAGTATTTGAAGCTAAATCGTGTGTATCGCGTTGATTTTGAAGCTGAATCGTTTGATTAGTCTGCATTTGAAGCTATATCACTTATACCCCAAGTGTTTGAAGCTAAATCATATGTTTCGCGTTAATTTGATGCTAAACCTTCTACATCGCATTGATTTGAAGCTAAATCATGTTTCTCGCATGGAATTGAAGCTACCTCGTTTGTTCCTACAGCTTTTGAAGCTATATCACTCATATGGCAAGTATTTGAAGCTAAATCATATGTGTCGCATGGATTTGAAGCTGAACCTTCTACAACGCATTGATTTGCAGCTGAATCATGTGTTTCGCATGGATTTGAAGCTAACTCGTTCGTTTCGCCTGTATTTGAAGCTAGATCACTTATATCGCAAGTATTTGAAGCTAAACCATTTGATTCGCATGGATTTGAAGCTAAGCCATCTACTTCGCATTAATTGGAAGCTAAATCATGTGTTTCGTATGGATTTGAAGCTAAACCTTCTACATCGCATTGATTTGAAGCTAAACCTTCTATATTCTATTGATTTGAAGCTAAACCTTCTACCTCTTATTGATTTGAAGCTAAACCTTCCACATCGCAATGATTTGAAGATAAATCGTGTGATTCGCATGGATTTGAAGCTAACTCGTTAGTTTCGCATGCAGTTGTAGCTAAATAATGAATATCACAAGTATTTGTAGCTAAACCATTTGATTCGCATGGATTTGAAGCTAAGCCTTCTACTTCGCATTAATTGGAAGTTAAATCACGTGTTTTGCATGGATTTGATGCTAAACCTTCTACATCGCATTGATTTGAAGCTAAGTCATGTGTTTCCCATGCAGTTGAAGCTAAATCATGTCTTTCACAAGTATTTGAAGATGAACCATTTGAATCGCATTGATTTGAACCCGACCCTTCTACTTCGCACTGATTTGCAGCTAAATAATGTGTTTCACATGGATTTGAAGCTAAACCGTCTACATCGCATTGATTTGTAGCTGAATCATGTGTTTCGCATGGATTTGAAGCTAACTCGTTCGTTTCGCCTGTATTTGAAGCTATATCACTTATATCGCAAGTATTTGAAGCTAAATCATGTGTTACGCTTGGATTTGAAGCTAAACCTTCTACATCGCATTGATTTGCAGCTAAATCAAGTGTTTCGCATGGATTTGAAGATAACTCGTTCGTTTCGCCTGCAGTTGAATCTACATCACTTATATCGCAAGTATTTGAAGCAAAATCATGTGTATCCCGTGGATTTTGAAGCTAAATCGTTTGATTAGTCTGCATTTGAAGCTATATCACTTATACCCCAAGTGTTTGAAGCTAAATCATATGTTTCGCGTTAATTTGATGCTAAACCTTCTACATCGCTTTGATTTGAAGCTGAATCATGTTTCTCGCATAGAATTGAAGCTACCTCGTTTGTTCCTACAGCTTTTGAAGCTATATCACTTATATCGCAAGTATTTGAAGCTAAATCATATGTGCCGCATGGATTTGAAGCTGAACCTACTACGTCGCATTCATTTGAAGCTAAATCTTGTGTATCGCATGGATTTGAAGCTAAACCTTCTACATCGCTAATATTTGAAGCTAAATCATGTGTATCGCGTGGATTTTGAAGCTAACTCGTTCGTTTCGCATGCAATTGTAGCTAAATGACGTATATCGCAAGTATTTGAAGCTAAATCATGTATATCGCATGGATTTGAAGCTAAACCTTCTACATCGCATTGATTTGCAGCTAAATCATGTATGTAGCATGGATTTGAAGCTAACTCGTTTGTTTCGCATGCAGTTGCAGCTAAATAATGTATATCACAAGCATTTGTAGCTAAACCATTTGTTTTGCATGGATTTGAAGCTAAGCCTTCTACTTCGCTTTCATTTCAAGCTAAATCATTTGTTTCGCATGGATTTGAATCTAAGCCTTGTCCTTCGAATTGATTTGAAGCTAAATCATGTCTATCGCGTGGATTTTGAAGCTAACTCGTTTGATTAGTCTGCATTTGAAACTATATCACTTATACCCCAAGTGTTTGAAGCTAAATCATTTGTTTCGCGTGGATTTGAAGCTAAACCTTCAACACCGCATTGATTTGCAGCTAAATCATTTGTATCGCGTGGATTTTGAAGCTAACTCGTTTGATTAGTCTTCATTTGAAGCTATATCACTTACACCCCAAGTGTTTGAAGCTATATCAATTGTTTCGCATGGATTTGAAGCTAAACCTTCTTCATCGCATTGATTTGCAGCTAAATCATGTGTTTCGCATGGATTAGAAGCTAACTCGTTCGTTGCGCATGCAGTTAAATCTAAATAATGTATATCACAAGAATTTGAAGCTAAACCATTTGATTCGCATGGATTTGAAGCTATGCCTTCTACTTCGCATTCATTTGAAGCTACATCATTTGCTTCGCATGGATTTGAATCTAAGCCTTGTCCTTCGAATTGATTTGAAGCTAAATCATGTGTTTCGTATGGATTTGAAGCAAAACCTTCTACATCGCTTTGATATGAAGACAAATCGTGTGTTTCGCATGGATTTGAAGCTAACTCGTTAGTTTCGCATGCAGTTGTAGCTAAATAATGTATATCACAAGTATTTGTAGCTAAACTATTTGTTTCGCATGGATTTGAAGCTACGCCTTCTACTTCGCATTGATTTGAAGCTAAATCATTTGTTTCGCATGGAATTGAAGCTACCTCGTTTGTCATTCTCCTTTTGAAGCTATATCACTTATATCGCATGGATTTGAAGCTGAACCTTCTACATCGCATTGATTTGAAGCTAAATCTTGTGTATCGCATGGATTTGAAGCTACACCTTCTACACCACATTGATTTGCAGCTAAATCATGTGTTTCGCATGGATTTGAAGCTAACTCGTTCGTTTTGCCTGCAGTTGAATCTACATCACTTATATCGCAATTGTTTGAAGATAAATCATGTGTATCGCGTGGATTTTGAAGCTAACTCGTTTGATTAGTCTGCATTTGATACTATATCACTTATACCCCAAGTGTTTGAAGCTAAATCATTTGTTTCGCGTGGATTTGAAGCTAAAACGTCTACATCGCATTGAGTAGAAGCTAAATCATGTATCTCGCATGGATTTGAAGCTAACTCGTTCGTTTCGCATGCAATTGTAGCTAAGTGACGTATATCACAAGTATTTGTAGCTAAACCATTTGTTTTGCATTGTTTTGAAGCTAAGCCTTCTACTTCGCATTCATTTGGAGCTAAATCATTTGTTTCGCATGGATTTGAATCTAAGCCTTGTCCTTCGAATTGATTTGAAGCTAAATCATGTGTTTCGTATGGATTTGAAGCTACACCTACTACATCGCAATGATTGGAAGCTAAATCTTGAGTATGACATGGATTTGAAGCTAAACCTTCTACATCGCATTGATTTGAATATATATCGTGTGTTTCGCATGGATTTGAAGATAACTCGTTAGTTTCGCATGCAGTTGTAGCTAAATAATGTATATCACAAGTATTTGTAGCTAAACCATTTGTTTCGAATGGATTTGAAGCTTAGCCTTCTACTTCGCATTGATTTGAAGCTAAATCATTTGTTTCGCATGGAATTGAAGCCACCTCGTTTGTTCCTACAGCTTTTGAAGCTATATCACTTATATCGCAAGTATTTGAAGCTAAATCATATGTGTCGCATGGATTTGAAGCTGAACCTACTACATCGCATTGATTTGAAGCTAAAGCTTGTGTATCGCATGGATTTGAAGCTAAACCTCCTACATCGCATTGATTTGAAGCTAAATCATTTGTTTCGCATGGATTTGAATCTAAGCCTTCTCCATCGAATTGATTTGAAGCTAAATCATGTGTTTCGTATGGATTTGAAGCTAAACCTTCTACGTCGCATTGATTTGAAGCTAAACCTTCTACATTCTATTGATTTGAAGCTAAACCTTCTACATTCTATTGATTTGAAGCTAAACCTTCTACCTCTTATTGTTTTGAAGCTAAACCTTCTACATCGCATTGATTTGCAGCTAAATCATGTGTTTCGCATGGATTTGAAGCTAACTCGTTCGTTTCGCCTGCAGTTGAATCTACATCACTTATATCGCAAGTATTTGAAGCTAAATCGTGTGTATCGCGTTGATTTTGAAGCTGAATCGTTTGATTAATCTGCATTTGAAGCTACATCACTTATACCCCAAGTGTTTGAAGCTAAATCATATGTTTCGCGTTCATTTGATGCTAAACCTTCTACATCGCATTGATTTGAAGCTAAATCATGTTTCTCGCATGGAATTGAAGCTACCTCGTTTGTTCCTACAGCTTTTGAAGCTATATCACTCATATCGCAAGTATTTGAAGCTAAATCATATGTGTCGCATGGATTTGAAGCTGAACCTTCTACATCGCATTGATTTGCAGCTGAATCATGTGTTTCGCATGGATTTGAAGCTAACTCGTTCGTTTCGCCTGTATTTGAAGCTAGATCACTTATATCGCAAGTATTTGAAGCTAAACCATTTGATTCGCATGGATTTGAAGCTAAGCCATCTACTTCGCATTAATTGGAAGTTAAATCACGTGTTTTGCATGGATATCAAGCTAAACCTTCTACTTCGCATTGATTTGAGGCTAAATCATGTTTCTCGCATGGAATTGAAGCTACCTCGTTTTCTCCTACAGCTTTTGAAGCTATATCACTTATATCGCAAGTATTTGAAGCTAAATCATGTGTTTCGTATGGATTTGAAGCTAAACCTTCTACATCGCATTGATTTGAAGCTAAACCTTCTATATTCTATTGATTTGAAGCTAAACCTTCTACCTCTTATTGATTTGAAGCTAAACCTTCCACATCGCAATGATTTGAAGATAAATCGTGTGATTCGCATGGATTTGAAGCTAACTCGTTAGTTTCGCATGCAGTTGTAGCTAAATAATGAATATCACAAGTATTTGTAGCTAAACCATTTGATTCGCATGGATTTGAAGCTAAGCCTTCTACTTCGCATTAATTGGAAGTTAAATCACGTGTTTTGCATGGATTTGATGCTAAACCTTCTACATCGCATTGATTTGAAGCTAAGTCATGTGTTTCCCATGCAGTTGAAGCTAAATCATGTCTTTCACAAGTATTTGAAGATGAACCATTTGAATCGCATTGATTTGAACCCGACCCTTCTACTTCGCACTGATTTGCAGCTAAATAATGTGTTTCACATGGATTTGAAGCTAAACCGTCTACATCGCATTGATTTGTAGCTGAATCATGTGTTTCGCATGGATTTGAAGCTAACTCGTTCGTTTCGCCTGTATTTGAAGCTATATCACTTATATCGCAAGTATTTGAAGCTAAATCATGTGTTACGCTTGGATTTGAAGCTAAACCTTCTACATCGCATTGATTTGCAGCTAAATCAAGTGTTTCGCAGGGATTTGAAGATAACTCGTTCGTTTCGCCTGCAGTTGAATCTACATCACTTATATCGCAAGTATTTGAAGCAAAATCATGTGTATCCCGTGGATTTTGAAGCTAAATCGTTTGATTAGTCTGCATTTGAAGCTATATCACTTATACCCCAAGTGTTTGAAGCTAAATCATATGTTTCGCGTTAATTTGATGCTAAACCTTCTACATCGCTTTGATTTGAAGCTGAATCATGTTTCTCGCATAGAATTGAAGCTACCTCGTTTGTTCCTACAGCTTTTGAAGCTATATCACTTATATCGCAAGTATTTGAAGCTAAATCATATGTGCCGCATGGATTTGAAGCTGAACCTACTACGTCGCATTCATATGAAGCTAAATCTTGTGTATCGCATGGATTTGAAGCTAAACCTTCTACATCGCTAATATTTGAAGCTAAATCATGTGTATCGCGTGGATTTTGAAGCTAACTCGTTCGTTTCGCATGCAATTGTAGCTAAATGACGTATATCACAAGTATTTGAAGCTAAATCATGTGTATCGCATGGATTTGAAGCTAAACCTTCTACATCGCATTTATTTGAAGCTAAACCTTCTATATTCTATTGATTTGAAGCTAAACCATCAACCTCTTATTGATTTGAAGCAAACCTTCTACATCGCATTGATTTGAAGATAAATCGTGTGTTTCGCATGGATTTGAAGCTAACTCGTTAGTTTCGCATGCAGTTGTAGCTAAATAATCTATATCACAAGTATTTGTAGCTAAACCATTTGTTTCGCATGGATTTGAAGCTACGCCTTCTACTTCGCATTGATTTGAAGCTAAATCATTTGTTTCGCATGGAATTGAAGCCACCTCGTTTGTTCCTCCAGCTTTTGAAGCTATAACACTTATATCGCAAGTATTTGAAGCTAAATCATATGTGTCACATGGATTTGAAGCTGAACCTTCTACATCGCATTGATTTGAAGCTAAATCTTGTGTATCGCAGGGATTTGAAGCTAAACCTTCTACATCACATTGATATGCAGCTAAATCATGTGTTTCGCATGGATTTGTAGCTAACTCTTTCGTTTTGCCTGCAGTTGAATCTACATCACTTATATCGCAAGTGTTTGAAGCTATATCATGTGTATCGCGTGGATTTTGAAGCTAACTCATTTGATTAGTCTGCATTTGAAGCTATATCACTTATACCCCAAGTGTTTGAAGCTAAATCATTTGTTTCGCGTGGATTTGAAGCTAAACCTTCTGCATCGCATTGATTAGAAGCTAAATCATGTGTCTCGCATGGATTTGAAGCTAACTTGTTCGTTTCGCCTCCATTTGAAACTATGTCACTCATATCGCAAGTATTTAAAGCTAAATCATATGTGCTGCATGGATCTGAAGCTGAACCTACTACATCGCATTGATTTGAAGCTAAATCTTGTGTATCGCATGGATTTTAAGCTAAACCTTCTACATCGCATTGATTTGAAGCTAAATCATTTGTTTCGCATGGATTTGAATCTAAGCCTTGTCCTTCGAATTGATTTGAACCTAAATCATGTGTGTCGTATGGATTTGAAGCTAAACCTTCTACATCGCATTGATTTGAAGCTAAACCTTCTACATTCTATTGAATTGAAGCTAAACCTTCTACCTCTTATTGTTTTGAAGCTAAACCTTCTACATCGCATTGATTTGCAGCTAAATCATGTGTTTCGCATGGATTTGAAGCTAACTCGTTCGTTTGGCCTGCAGTTGAATCTACATCACTTATATCGCTAGTATTTGAAGCTAAATCATGTGTATCGCATGGATTTTGATGCTAACTCGTTTGATTAGTCTTCATTTGAAGCTATATCACTTACACCCCAAGAGTTTGAAGCTATATTATTGGTTTCAGATGGATTTGAAGCAAAACCTTCTTCATCGCACTGATTTGCAGCTAAATCATGTGTTTCGCATTGATTTGAAGCTAACTCGTTTGTTTCGCATGCAGTTGTAGCTAAATAATGTATATCACAAGTATTTGTAGCTAAACCATTTGTTTTGCATGGATTTGAAGCTAAGCCTTCTACTTCGCATTCATTTGAAGCTAAATCATTTGTTGCGCATGGATTTGAATCTAAGCCTTGTCCTTCGCATTGATTTGAAGCTAAATCATGTGTTTCGTATGGATTTGAAGCTAAACATTCTACATCGCATTGATTTGAAGCTAAACCTACTATATTCTATTGATTTGAAGCTAAACCTTCTACCTCTTATTGATTTGAAGCTAAACCTTCTACATCGCATTGATTTGAAGATAAATCGTGTGTTTCGCATGGATTTGTAGGTAACTCGTTAGTTTCGCATGCAGTTGTAGCAAAATAATGTATATCACAAGTATTTGTAGCTAAACCATTTATTTCGCATGGAATTGAAGCTACCTCGTTTGTTCCTCCTGCTTTTGAAGCTATATCACTTATATCGCATGCATTTGAAGCTGGACCTACTACATCGCATTGATTTGAAGCTAAATCTTGTGTATCGCATGGATCTGTAGCTGAGCCTTCTACTTCGCATTGATTTGAAGTTAAATCATTTGTTTCGCATGGAATTGAAGCTTCCCCGTTTGTTCCTCCAGCTTTTGAAGCTATATCACTTATATCGCAAGTATTTGAAGCTAAATCATATGTGTCGCATGGATTTGAAGCTGAACCTTCTACATCGCATTGATTTGAATCTAAATCTTGTGTATCGCATGGATTTGAAGCTAAACCTTCTACATCACATTGATTTGCAGCTAAATCATGTGTTTCGCACGGATTTGAAGCTAACTCGTTCGTTTCGCCTGCAGTTGAATCTACATCAGTTATATCGCTAGTATTTGAAGCTAAATCATGTGTATCGCGAGGATTTTGAAGCTAACTCGTTTGATTGGTCTGCATTTGAAGCTACATCACTTATACCCCAAGTTTTTGAAGTTAAGTCATTTGTTTCGCGTGGATTTGAAGCTAAACCTTCTACATCGCATTGATTTGAAGCTAAATCATGTGTCTCGCATGGATTTCAAGCTAACTCGTTTGTTTCTTCTGCATTTGAAGCTACATCACTAATATCGAGAGTATTTGTAGCTAAATCATTTGTTTCGCACAGATTTGAAGCTAAACCATCTACATCGCATTGATTTGAAACTAAATCATGTGTTTCGCTTCGATTTGAAGCCAAATCATGTGTTTCGTCTGCATTTGAAGCTATATTACTTATATCGCAATTATGTGAAGCTAAATCATCTGTGTCGCATGGATTTGCAGCTACACCTTCTACATAGCATTGATTTGAAGCTAAATCATATGTCTCGCATGGATTTGAAGCAAACTCGTTTGTTCCGCATGCAGTTGTAGCTAAATAATGTATATCACAAGTATTTGTAGCTAATCCATTTATTTCGCATGGATCTGAAGCTAAGCCTTCTACTTCGCATTGATTGAAGTTGAATAATTTGTTTCGCATGGAATTGAAGCTTCCTCGTTTGTTCCTCCAGCTTTTGAAGCTATATCACTTCTATCGCAAGTATTTGAAACAAAATCATATGTATCGCATGGATTTGAAGCTGAACCTTCTACATCGCATTGATTTGAATCTAAATCTTGTGTATCGCATGGATTTGAAGCTAAACCTTCTACATCACATTGATTTGCAGCTAAATCATGTGTTTCGCATGGATTCGAAGCTAACTCGTTCGTTTCACCTGCAGCTGAACCTACATCACTTATATCGCAAGTATTTGAAGCTAAATCATGTATATCGCGTGGATTTTGTAGCTAACTCGTTTGATTAGTCTGCATTTGAAGCTATATCACTTATACCCCAAGTGTTTGAAGCTAAATCATTTGTTTCGCGTGGATTTGAAGCTAAACCTTCTACATCGCATTGATTTGCAGCTAAATCATGTGTTTCGCATGGATTTGAAGCTAACTCGTTCGTTGCGTATGCAGTTAAATCTAAATAACGTATATCACAAGAATTTGAAGATAAACCATTTGATTCGCATGGATTTGAAAATAAGCCTTCTATTTCGCATTAATTGGAAGAAAAATCATGTGTTTCGCATGGATTAGAAGCTAACTCGTTCGTTGCGCATGCAGTAAAATCTAAATAACGTATATCACAAGAATTTGAAGCTAAACCATTTGATTCGCATGGATTTGAAAATAAGCCTTCTATTTCGCATTAATTGGAAGAAAAATCACGTGTTTTGCATGGATTTGAAGCTAAACCTTCTACATCGCATTGATTTGAAGCTAAACCTTCTACATTCTATTGAATTGAAGCTAAACCTTCTACCTCTTATTGTTTTGAAGCTAAACCTTCTACATCGCATTGATTTGCAGCTAAATCATGTGTTTCGCATGGATTTGAAGCTAACTCGTTCGTTTGGCCTGCAGTTGAATCTACATCACTTATATCGCTAGTATTTGAAGCTAAATCATGTGTATCGCATGGATTTTGATGCTAACTCGTTTGATTAGTCTTCATTTGAAGCTATATCACTTACACCCCAAGAGTTTGAAGCTATATCATTTGTTTCGCATGGATTTGAAGCAAAACCTTCTTCATCGCACTGATTTGCAGCTAAATCATGTGTTTCGCATGGATTTGAAGCTAACTCGTTTGTTTCGCATGCAGTTGTAGCTAAATAATGTATATCACATTTATTTGTAGCTAAACCATTTGTTTTGCATGGATTTGAAGCTAAGCCTTCTACTTCGCATTCATTTGAAGCTAAATCATTTGTTGCGCATGGATTTGAATCTAAGCATTGTCCTTCGAATTGATTTGAACCTAAATCATGTGTGTCGTAAGGATTTGAAGCTAAACCTTCTACATCGCATTGATTTGAAGCTAAACCTTCTACATTCTATTGAATTGAAGCTAAACCTTCTACCTCTTATTGTTTTGAAGCTAAACCTTCTACATCGTATTGATTTGCAGCTAAATCATGTGTTTCGCATGGATTTGAAGCTAACTCGTTCGTTTCGCCTGCAGTTGAATCTACATCACTTATATCGCAAGTATTTGAAGCTAAATCATGTGTATCGCGTGGATTTTGAAGCTAAATCGTTTGATTAGTCTGCATTTGAAGCTATATCACTTATACTCCAAGTGTTTGAAGCTAAATCATATGTTTCGCGTTAATTTGATGCTAAACCTTCTACATCGCATTGATTTGAAGCTAAATCATGTGTTTCACATGCAGTTGAAGCTAAATCATGTCGTTCACAAGTATTTGAAGATGAACCATTTGCATTGCATTGATTTGAACCCGAGCCTTCTACTTCGCACTGATTTGCAGCTAAATAATGTGATTCGAATGGATTTGAAGCTAAACCTTCTACATCGCATTGATTTGAAGCTAAATTTTGTGTATCGCATGGATTTGAAGCTAAACCTTCTACATCGCATTGATTTGAAGCTAAATCATGTGTATCGCGTGGATTTTGAAGCTAACTCGTTTGATTAGTCTGCATTTGAAGCTGTATCACTTATACCCCAAGTGTTTGAAGCTAAATCATTTGTTTCGCGTGGATTTGAAGCTAAACCTTCTACATCGCATTGATTAGAATCTAAATCATGTGTCTCGCATGGATTTGAAGCTAACTTGTTCGTTTCGCCTCCATTTGAAACTATGTCACTCATATCGCAAGTATTTAAGGCTAAATCATATGTGATGCATGGATCTGAAGCTGAACCTACTACATCGCATTGATTTGAAGCTAAATCTTGTGTATCGCATGGATTTGAAGCTAAACCTTCTACATCGCATTGATTTGAAGCTAAATCATTTGTTTCGCATGGATTTGAATCTAAGCCTTGTCCTTCGCATTGATTTGAAGCTAAATCATGTGTTTCGCATGGATTAGAAGCTAACTCGTTCGTTGCGCATGCAGTTAAATCTAAATAACGTATATCACAAGAATTTGAAGTTAAACCATTTGATTCGCATGGATTTGAAGATAAGCCTTCTATTTCGCATTAATTGGAAGAAAAATCACGTATTTTGCATGGATTTGAAGCTAAACCTTCTACATCGCATTTATTTGCAGCTAAATAATGTGTTTCGCATGGATTTGAAACTAACTTGTTCGGTTCGCCTGCAGTTGAATCTACATGACTTATGTCGCTAGTATTTGAAGTTAAATCATGTGTATCGCGTGGATTTTGAAGCTAACTCGTTTGATTAGTCTGCATTTGAAGCTATATCACTTATACCCCAAGTGTTTGAAGCTAAATCATTTGTTTCGCGTGGATTTGAAGCTAAACCTTCTACATCGCATTGATTTGCAGCTAAATCATGTGTTTCGTATGGATTTGAAGCTAACTCGTTTGATTAGTCTTCATTTGAATCTATATCACTTACACCCCAAGTGTTTGAAGCTATATCATTTGTTTCGCATGGATTTGGAGCTAAACCTTCTACATTCAATTGCTTTGAAGCTAAACCTTCTACATCACATTGATTTGCAGCTAAATCATGTGTTTCGCATGGATTCGAAGCTAACTCGTTCGTTTCACCTGCAGCTGAACCTACATCACTTATATCGCAAGTATTTGAAGCTAAATCATGTATATCGCGTGGATTTTGTAGCTAACTCGTTTGATTAGTCTGCATTTGAAGCTATATCACTTATACCCCAAGTGTTTGAAGCTAAATCATTTGTTTCGCGTGGATTTGAAGCTAAACCTTCTACATCGCATTGATTTGCAGCTAAATCATGTGTTTCGCATGGATTTGAAGCTAACTCGTTCGTTGCGTATGCAGTTAAATCTAAATAACGTATATCACAAGAATTTGAAGATAAACCATTTGATTCGCATGGATTTGAAAATAAGCCTTCTATTTCGCATTAATTGGAAGAAAAATCATGTGTTTCGCATGGATTAGAAGCTAACTCGTTCGTTGCGCATGCAGTAAAATCTAAATAACGTATATCACAAGAATTTGAAGCTAAACCATTTGATTCGCATGGATTTGAAAATAAGCCTTCTATTTCGCATTAATTGGAAGAAAAATCACGTGTTTTGCATGGATTTGAAGCTAAACCTTCTACATCGCATTGATTTGAAGCTAAACCTTCTACATTCTATTGAATTGAAGCTAAACCTTCTACCTCTTATTGTTTTGAAGCTAAACCTTCTACATCGCATTGATTTGCAGCTAAATCATGTGTTTCGCATGGATTTGAAGCTAACTCGTTCGTTTGGCCTGCAGTTGAATCTACATCACTTATATCGCTAGTATTTGAAGCTAAATCATGTGTATCGCATGGATTTTGATGCTAACTCGTTTGATTAGTCTTCATTTGAAGCTATATCACTTACACCCCAAGAGTTTGAAGCTATATCATTTGTTTCGCATGGATTTGAAGCAAAACCTTCTTCATCGCACTGATTTGCAGCTAAATCATGTGTTTCGCATGGATTTGAAGCTAACTCGTTTGTTTCGCATGCAGTTGTAGCTAAATAATGTATATCACATTTATTTGTAGCTAAACCATTTGTTTTGCATGGATTTGAAGCTAAGCCTTCTACTTCGCATTCATTTGAAGCTAAATCATTTGTTGCGCATGGATTTGAATCTAAGCATTGTCCTTCGAATTGATTTGAACCTAAATCATGTGTGTCGTAAGGATTTGAAGCTAAACCTTCTACATCGCATTGATTTGAAGCTAAACCTTCTACATTCTATTGAATTGAAGCTAAACCTTCTACCTCTTATTGTTTTGAAGCTAAACCTTCTACATCGTATTGATTTGCAGCTAAATCATGTGTTTCGCATGGATTTCAAGCTAACTCGTTCGTTTCGCCTGCAGTTGAATCTACATCACTTATATCGCAAGTATTTGAAGCTAAATCATGTGTATCGCGTGGATTTTGAAGCTAAATCGTTTGATTAGTCTGCATTTGAAGCTATATCACTTATACTCCAAGTGTTTGAAGCTAAATCATATGTTTCGCGTTAATTTGATGCTAAACCTTCTACATCGCATTGATTTGAAGCTAAATCATGTGTTTCACATGCAGTTGAAGCTAAATCATGTCGTTCACAAGTATTTGAAGATGAACCATTTGCATTGCATTGATTTGAACCCGAGCCTTCTACTTCGCACTGATTTGCAGCTAAATAATGTGATTCGAATGGATTTGAAGCTAAACCTTCTACATCGCATTGATTTGAAGCTAAATTTTGTGTATCGCATGGATTTGAAGCTAAACCTTCTACATCGCATTGATTTGAAGCTAAATCATGTGTATCGCGTGGATTTTGAAGCTAACTCGTTTGATTAGTCTGCATTTGAAGCTGTATCACTTATACCCCAAGTGTTTGAAGCTAAATCATTTGTTTCGCGTGGATTTGAAGCTAAACCTTCTACATCGCATTGATTAGAATCTAAATCATGTGTCTCGCATGGATTTGAAGCTAACTTGTTCGTTTCGCCTCCATTTGAAACTATGTCACTCATATCGCAAGTATTTAAGGCTAAATCATATGTGATGCATGGATCTGAAGCTGAACCTACTACATCGCATTGATTTGAAGCTAAATCTTGTGTATCGCATGGATTTGAAGCTAAACCTTCTACATCGCATTGATTTGAAGCTAAATCATTTGTTTCGCATGGATTTGAATCTAAGCCTTGTCCTTCGCATTGATTTGAAGCTAAATCATGTGTTTCGCATGGATTAGAAGCTAACTCGTTCGTTGCGCATGCAGTTAAATCTAAATAACGTATATCACAAGAATTTGAAGTTAAACCATTTGATTCGCATGGATTTGAAGATAAGCCTTCTATTTCGCATTAATTGGAAGAAAAATCACGTATTTTGCATGGATTTGAAGCTAAACCTTCTACATCGCATTTATTTGCAGCTAAATAATGTGTTTCGCATGGATTTGAAACTAACTTGTTCGGTTCGCCTGCAGTTGAATCTACATGACTTATGTCGCTAGTATTTGAAGTTAAATCATGTGTATCGCGTGGATTTTGAAGCTAACTCGTTTGATTAGTCTGCATTTGAAGCTATATCACTTATACCCCAAGTGTTTGAAGCTAAATCATTTGTTTCGCGTGGATTTGAAGCTAAACCTTCTACATCGCATTGATTTGCAGCTAAATCATGTGTTTCGTATGGATTTGAAGCTAACTCGTTTGATTAGTCTTCATTTGAATCTATATCACTTACACCCCAAGTGTTTGAAGCTATATCATTTGTTTCGCATGGATTTGGAGCTAAACCTTCTACATTCAATTGCTTTGAAGCTAAACCTTCTTCATCGCATTGATTTGCAGATAAATCATGTGTTTCGCATGGATTTGAAGCTAACTCGTTGGTTGCGCATGCAGTTAAATCTAAATAACGTATATCACAAGTATTTGAAGCTAAACCATTTGATTCGCATGGATTTGAAGCTAAGCCATCTACTTCGCATTAATTGGAAGTTAAATCACGTGTTTTGCATGGATTTGAAGCTAAACATTCTACAACGCATTGATTTGAAGCTAAATCATGTGTTTCGCATTGATTTGAAGCTAAATCATGTGCTTCGCATTGATTTGAAGCTAAATCATGTGTTTCGCATTGATTTGAAGCTAAATCACGTGTTTCGCATGCAGTTGAAGCTAAATCATGTCTTTCACAAGTATTTGAAGATGAACCATTTGAATTGCATTGATTTGAACCCGAGCCCTCTACTTCGCACTGATTTGCAGCTAAATAATGTGTTTCGCATGGATTTGAAGCTAATCCTTCTACATCGCATTGATTTGAAGCTAAATCATGTTTCTCGCATGGAATTGAAGCTACCTCGTAGGTCCCTACAGCTTTTGAAGCTATATCACTTATATCGCAAGTATTTGAAGCTAAATCATATGTGTCGCATGGATTTGAAGCTGAACCTACTACATCGCATTGATTTGAAGCTAAATCTTGTGTATCGCATGGATATGAAGCAAACCATCTACATCTCTTTGATGTGAAGCTTAGTCATGTGTTTCGCATGGATTTGGTGCTAACTCGTTTGTTTCGCATGCAGTTGTAACTAAATAATGTATATCACCAGTATTTGTAGCTAAACCATTTGTTTTGCATGGATTTGAAGCTATGCCTTCTACTTCGCATTCATTTGAAGCTAAATCATTTGCTTCGCATGGATTTGAATCTAAGGCTTGTCCTTCGAATTGATTTGAAGCTAAATCATGTGTTTCGTATGGATTTGAAGCTAAACCTTCTACATCGCATTGATTTGGAGCTAAACCTTCTACATCGCATTGATTTGAAGCTAAATCATGTGTTTCGCTTGGATTTGAAGCTATCTCGTTTGTTTCGCATGGAGTTGAAGCTAAATCATGTCTTTGACAAGTATTTGAAGATGAAACATTTGAATCGCATGGATTTGAACCTAAGCCTTCTACTTCGCACTGATTTGCAGCTAAATCATGTGTTTCGCGTGGATTTGAAGCTAACCCGTTCGTTGCGCATGCAGTTAAATCTAAATAACGTATATCACAAGAGTTTGTAGCTAAACCATTTGATTCGCATGGATTTGAAGCTAAGCCTTCTACTTCGCATTCATTTGAAGCTAAATCATTTGTTTCGCATCGATTTGAATCTAAGCCTTGTCCTTCGAATTGATTTGAAGCTAAATCATGTGTTTCGTATGGATTTGAAGCTAAACCTTCTACATCGCATTGATTTGAAGCTAAATCATGTGTCTCGCATGGAATTGAAGCTTCCTCGTTTGTTCCTACAGCTTTTGAAGCTATATCACTTATATCGCAAGTATCTGAAGCTAAATCATATGTGTCGCATGGATTTGAAGCTGAACCTACTACATCGCATTGATTTGAAGCTAAATCTTGTGTATCACATGGATTTGAAGCTAAACCTTCCACTTCGCATTGATATGAAGCTAAATCATATGTATCGCATGGATTTGAAGCTAACTCGTTTGTTTCGCATGCAGATGTAGCTAAATAATGTATATCACAAGTATTTGTAGCTAAACCATTTGTTTTGCATGGATTAGAAGCTATGCCTTCTACTTCGCATGCATTTGAAACTATATCACTTATATCGCATGTATCTGATGCTATATCATTTGTGTCGCATGGATTTGAAGCTAAACCTTCTACATCGCATTGATTTGGAGCTAGACCTTCTACATCGCATTGATTTGAAGCTAAATCATGTGTTTCGCTTGGATTTGAAGCTATCTCGTTTGTTTCGCATGGAGTTGGAGCTAAATCATGTCTTTGACAAGTATTTGAAGATGAAACATTTGAATCGCATGGATTTGAACCTGAGCCTTCTACTTCGCACTGATTTGCAGCTTAATAATGTGTTTCGCATGGATTTGAAGCTAAACCTTCTACATTCTATTGATTTGAAGCTAAACCTTCTACCTCTTATTGATTTGAAGGTAAACCTTCTACATCGCATTGATTTGAAACTAAATCATGTGATTCGCTTGCATTTGAAGCTAAGCCATCTACATCGCATCGATTTTAAGCTAAATCATTTGTTTCGCATGGATTTGAAGCTACGCCTTCTACTTCGCATTGATATGAAGCTAAATCATTTGTTTCGCATGGATTTGAAGCTAACTCGTTCGTTTCGCCAGTATTTGAAGCTAGATCATTTATATCACAAGTATTTGAAGCTAAATCATTCGTTTCGCATGGATTTTAAGCTAAGCCTTCTACTTCGCATTGATTTGAAGCTATATCATGTGTTTCGTTTGATCTGAAGCTAACTCGTTTGTTTCGCATGCAGTTGAAAATAAAACATGTATATCGCAAGTATTTGAAGCTAAACCGTTTGATTAGCAAGGATTTGAAGCTAAGCATTCTACTTCGCATTGATTTGAATCTAAATCATCTGTTTCGCACGGATTTGAAGCTAACTCGCTTGTTTCGTTTCCAGTTGCAGCTAAATCATTTATATCGCAAGTGTTTGAAGCTAAATCATTTGTTTCGCATGGATTATAAGCAAATCCTTCTACTTCGCATTGATTTGAAGCTAAAGCATGCGTTTTGATTGGATTTGAAGCAAACTCGTTTGTATCGCCTGCATTTGAAGCTAAATCATGTATATCACAAGTATTTGATGCTAAACCATTTGTTTCTCATGGATTTGAAGATAAACCTTCTACTTCGCATTGATTTGAAGCTATATCATGTGTTTCGTTTGATTTGAAGCTAACTCGTTTGTTTCGCATGCTCTTGAAGCTAAATAATGTATATCACAAGTATTTGGAGCTGAACCATTTGTTTCACATGAATATTAAGCTAATCCATGTGTTTCGCATGTATTTGAAGCTAAATCATGTGTTTCGAATCGATTTGCAGCTTGCTTGATTGTTTCGCCTGCATTTGAAGCTATATCACTTATATTCGCAAGTATTTGAACTTAATGATTCGCTTCGCATGGATTTGAAGCTAAACCTTGTACTTCGCATTGATTTGTAGCTAAATCATGTGTTTCGCATGGATTTGAAGCTGACTCGTCTGTTTCGCATGCAGTTGAAGCTATGTCACTTATATTCGCAAGTATATGAAGGCAAATCATTCGTTTCGCATGGTTTTGAAGCTAACTCATCTACTTCGCATTGATTTGAAACTAAATCATTTGTTACGCTTGGGTGTGAAGCTAAATCGTTTGTTTCGCATGCAGCTGAATGTAAATCATGTGTATCACAAGTATTTGATGCTAAATCATGTGTTTTGCATGGGTTTGAAGCTAACCTGTTTGCTTCGCATGCAGTTGAAGCTAAATCAGTGATATCGCAAGTATTGGAAGCTAAATGAATTGTTTCGCATGGATTTGAAGCTAAACCTTCTACTCCGCATTGATTTGAAGTTAAATCATGTGTTTCGATTGGATTTGGGGCTAACTCGTTTGTTTCGCATGCAGTTGAAGCTAAATCATGTATATCACAAATATTTGAAAATAAACCATTCGTTTCGCATGGTTTTGAAGCTAACTCATCTACTTCGCATTGATTTGAAACTAAATCATTTGTTACGCTTGGGTGTGAAGCTAAATCGTTTGTTTCGCATGCAGCTGAATGTAAATCATGTGTATCACAAGTATTTGATGCTAAATCATGTGTTTTGCATGGGTTTGAAGCTAACCTGTTTGCTTCGCATGCAGTTGAAGCTAAATCAGTGATATCGCAAGTATTGGAAGCTAAATGAATTGTTTCGCATGGATTTGAAGCTAAACCTTCTACTTCGCATTGATTTGAAGCTAAATCATGTGTTTCGAATGAATGTGAAGCTAACTCCTTTGTTTCGCATGCTTTTGAAACTATATCGTTTATATGGCAAGTATTTGAAGCTAAATCATGTGTTTCGCATGCATTTGAAGCTAATCCTTCTATTCCGCATCGACTTGAAGCAAAATCATTTGTTTCGCATGCATTTGTAGATAAACCTTCCATTCCGCATTGACTTGAAGCTAAAACATGTGTTTCTCATGGATTAGAAGATAACTCGTTTGTTTCGCTTCCAGTTGAAGCTAAATCATTTATATCTTAAGTATTGGAAGCTAAATCATTAGTTTCGCATGAATTTGAAACAAAATCATTTATATCGTAAGTATTTGATGCTAAATCATGTGTTTCGCATGGATTTGAAGCTAACTCGTTTGTTTCACATGCAGTAGAAGCTAAATCATTTATATCGTAAGTATTTGAAGCTAAATCATTAGTTTCGCATGGATTTGAAGCTAAACCTTCTACTTCGCATTGATTTGAAGCTAAATCAAGTGTTTCGCTTGGATTTGTAGCTGACTCGATTGGTTCGCATGCAGTTGAATCTAAGTCATTTATATCGCAAGTATTTGAATCTAAATCATGTGTTTCGCTCGGATTTAAAGCTCAACCTTCTATATCGTACTGATTTGAAGATAAATCATGCGTTTCGAATGGATTTGAAGCTAACTCGATTGTTTCGCGTGCATTTGAAGCTATATCACTTATATCGCAATTATCTGAAGATAAATCATTTGTTTCTCATGTATTTGAAGCTAAGCCTTCTACTTCGCATTGATTTGAAGCTAAACCATTCGTTTCGCATGCACTTGAAGCTCTATCACTTATATTCCCATATCTGAAGATAAATCATTTGTTTTTCATGTATTTGAAGCTAAGCCTTCCACTTCGCATTGATTTGAAGCTAAATCATTCGTTTCGCTTGGATTTGAAGCTAACTCGTTTATTGCGCAGGCAGTTGAATCTTAATCATTTATATCACAAGTATTTCAAGCTGAAACATTTGTTTCGCATGAATATTAAGCTAAACCATGTGTTTCGCCTCAATATTAATCTAAACCATGTGCTTCGCATGAATTTGAAGCTAAATCATGTGTTTCGCTTGGATTTGAAACTAACTCGTTTGTTTCGCATGCAGTTGAAAATAAATCATGTGTATCACAAGTATTTGAAGCTAAATCATTCGTTTCGCATGGATTTTAAGCTAAGCCTTCTACTTCGCATTGATTTGAAGCTATATCATGTGTTTCGTTTGATCTGAAGCTAACTCGTTTGTTTCGCATGCAGGTGAAGCTAAATAATATGTAAAACAAGATTTGAAGCTAAACTATTCGTTTCGCATGGATTTGAAACTAAGCCTCCTACTTCGCATTGATTTGAAACTGTATCTCTTATATTCGCATGCATTTGAAGCTAAATCATTCGTTTAGCATGGATTTGAAACTAAGCCTTCTACATCGCATTGATTTGAAGCTAAATCATGTGTTTCGCATGGATTTGAAGCTAAATCATGTGTTTCGCATGGATTAGAAGCTAACTCGTTCGTTGCGCATGCAGTTAAATCTAAATAACGTATATCACAAGAATTTGAAGTTAAACCATTTGATTCGCATGGATTTGAAGATAAGCCTTCTATTTCGCATTAATTGGAAGAAAAATCACGTATTTTGCATGGATTTGAAGCTAAACCTTCTACATCGCATTTATTTGCAGCTAAATAATGTGTTTCGCATGGATTTGAAACTAACTTGTTCGGTTCGCCTGCAGTTGAATCTACATGACTTATGTCGCTAGTATTTGAAGTTAAATCATGTGTATCGCGTGGATTTTGAAGCTAACTCGTTTGATTAGTCTGCATTTGAAGCTATATCACTTATACCCCAAGTGTTTGAAGCTAAATCATTTGTTTCGCGTGGATTTGAAGCTAAACCTTCTACATCGCATTGATTTGCAGCTAAATCATGTGTTTCGTATGGATTTGAAGCTAACTCGTTTGATTAGTCTTCATTTGAATCTATATCACTTACACCCCAAGTGTTTGAAGCTATATCATTTGTTTCGCATGGATTTGGAGCTAAACCTTCTACATTCAATTGCTTTGAAGCTAAACCTTCTTCATCGCATTGATTTGCAGATAAATCATGTGTTTCGCATGGATTTGAAGCTAACTCGTTGGTTGCGCATGCAGTTAAATCTAAATAACGTATATCACAAGTATTTGAAGCTAAACCATTTGATTCGCATGGATTTGAAGCTAAGCCATCTACTTCGCATTAATTGGAAGTTAAATCACGTGTTTTGCATGGATTTGAAGCTAAACATTCTACAACGCATTGATTTGAAGCTAAATCATGTGTTTCGCATTGATTTGAAGCTAAATCATGTGCTTCGCATTGATTTGAAGCTAAATCATGTGTTTCGCATTGATTTGAAGCTAAATCACGTGTTTCGCATGCAGTTGAAGCTAAATCATGTCTTTCACAAGTATTTGAAGATGAACCATTTGAATTGCATTGATTTGAACCCGAGCCCTCTACTTCGCACTGATTTGCAGCTAAATAATGTGTTTCGCATGGATTTGAAGCTAATCCTTCTACATCGCATTGATTTGAAGCTAAATCATGTTTCTCGCATGGAATTGAAGCTACCTCGTAGGTCCCTACAGCTTTTGAAGCTATATCACTTATATCGCAAGTATTTGAAGCTAAATCATATGTGTCGCATGGATTTGAAGCTGAACCTACTACATCGCATTGATTTGAAGCTAAATCTTGTGTATCGCATGGATATGAAGCAAACCATCTACATCTCTTTGATGTGAAGCTTAGTCATGTGTTTCGCATGGATTTGGTGCTAACTCGTTTGTTTCGCATGCAGTTGTAACTAAATAATGTATATCACCAGTATTTGTAGCTAAACCATTTGTTTTGCATGGATTTGAAGCTATGCCTTCTACTTCGCATTCATTTGAAGCTAAATCATTTGCTTCGCATGGATTTGAATCTAAGGCTTGTCCTTCGAATTGATTTGAAGCTAAATCATGTGTTTCGTATGGATTTGAAGCTAAACCTTCTACATCGCATTGATTTGGAGCTAAACCTTCTACATCGCATTGATTTGAAGCTAAATCATGTGTTTCGCTTGGATTTGAAGCTATCTCGTTTGTTTCGCATGGAGTTGAAGCTAAATCATGTCTTTGACAAGTATTTGGAGATGAAACATTTGAATCGCATGGATTTGAACCTAAGCCTTCTACTTCGCACTGATTTGCAGCTAAATCATGTGTTTCGCGTGGATTTGAAGCTAACCCGTTCGTTGCGCATGCAGTTAAATCTAAATAACGTATATCACAAGAGTTTGTAGCTAAACCATTTGATTCGCATGGATTTGAAGCTAAGCCTTCTACTTCGCATTCATTTGAAGCTAAATCATTTGTTTCGCATCGATTTGAATCTAAGCCTTGTCCTTCGAATTGATTTGAAGCTAAATCATGTGTTTCGTATGGATTTGAAGCTAAACCTTCTACATCGCATTGATTTGAAGCTAAATCATGTGTCTCGCATGGAATTGAAGCTTCCTCGTTTGTTCCTACAGCTTTTGAAGCTATATCACTTATATCGCAAGTATCTGAAGCTAAATCATATGTGTCGCATGGATTTGAAGCTGAACCTACTACATCGCATTGATTTGAAGCTAAATCTTGTGTATCACATGGATTTGAAGCTAAACCTTCCACTTCGCATTGATATGAAGCTAAATCATATGTATCGCATGGATTTGAAGCTAACTCGTTTGTTTCGCATGCAGATGTAGCTAAATAATGTATATCACAAGTATTTGTAGCTAAACCATTTGTTTTGCATGGATTTGAAGCTATGCCTTCTACTTCGCATGCATTTGAAACTATATCACTTATATCGCATGTATCTGATGCTATATCATTTGTGTCGCATGGATTTGAAGCTAAACCTTCTACATCGCATTGATTTGGAGCTAGACCTTCTACATCGCATTGATTTGAAGCTAAATCATGTGTTTCGCTTGGATTTGAAGCTATCTCGTTTGTTTCGCATGGAGTTGGAGCTAAATCATGTCTTTGACAAGTATTTGAAGATGAAACATTTGAATCGCATGGATTTGAACCTGAGCCTTCTACTTCGCACTGATTTGCAGCTTAATAATGTGTTTCGCATGGATTTGAAGCTAAACCTTCTACATTCTATTGATTTGAAGCTAAACCTTCTACCTCTTATTGATTTGAAGGTAAACCTTCTACATCGCATTGATTTGAAACTAAATCATGTGATTCGCTTGCATTTGAAGCTAAGCCATCTACATCGCATCGATTTTAAGCTAAATCATTTGTTTCGCATGGATTTGAAGCTACGCCTTCTACTTCGCATTGATATGAAGCTAAATCATTTGTTTCGCATGGATTTGAAGCTAACTCGTTCGTTTCGCCAGTATTTGAAGCTAGATCATTTATATCACAAGTATTTGAAGCTAAATCATTCGTTTCGCATGGATTTTAAGCTAAGCCTTCTACTTCGCATTGATTTGAAGCTATATCATGTGTTTCGTTTGATCTGAAGCTAACTCGTTTGTTTCGCATGCAGTTGAAAATAAAACATGTATATCGCAAGTATTTGAAGCTAAACCGTTTGATTAGCAAGGATTTGAAGCTAAGCATTCTACTTCGCATTGATTTGAATCTAAATCATCTGTTTCGCACGGATTTGAAGCTAACTCGCTTGTTTCGTTTCCAGTTGCAGCTAAATCATTTATATCGCAAGTGTTTGAAGCTAAATCATTTGTTTCGCATGGATTATAAGCAAATCCTTCTACTTCGCATTGATTTGAAGCTAAAGCATGCGTTTTGATTGGATTTGAAGCAAACTCGTTTGTATCGCCTGCATTTGAAGCTAAATCATGTATATCACAAGTATTTGATGCTAAACCATTTGTTTCTCATGGATTTGAAGATAAACCTTCTACTTCGCATTGATTTGAAGCTATATCTCTTATATTCGCAAGTATTTCAAGCTAAATCATTCGTTTCGCATGGATTTGAAGCTAAGCCTTCTACTTCGCATTGATTTGAAGCTATATCATGTGTTTCGTTTGATTTGAAGCTAACTCGTTTGTTTCGCATGCTCTTGAAGCTAAATAATGTATATCACAAGTATTTGGAGCTGAACCATTTGTTTCACATGAATATTAAGCTAATCCATGTGTTTCGCATGTATTTGAAGCTAAATCATGTGTTTCGAATCGATTTGCAGCTTGCTTGATTGTTTCGCCTGCATTTGAAGCTATATCACTTATATTCGCAAGTATTTGAACTTAATGATTCGCTTCGCATGGATTTGAAGCTAAACCTTGTACTTCGCATTGATTTGTAGCTAAATCATGTGTTTCGCATGGATTTGAAGCTGACTCGTCTGTTTCGCATGCAGTTGAAGCTATGTCACTTATATTCGCAAGTATATGAAGGCAAATCATTCGTTTCGCATGGTTTTGAAGCTAACTCATCTACTTCGCATTGATTTGAAACTAAATCATTTGTTACGCTTGGGTGTGAAGCTAAATCGTTTGTTTCGCATGCAGCTGAATGTAAATCATGTGTATCACAAGTATTTGATGCTAAATCATGTGTTTTGCATGGGTTTGAAGCTAACCTGTTTGCTTCGCATGCAGTTGAAGCTAAATCAGTGATATCGCAAGTATTGGAAGCTAAATGAATTGTTTCGCATGGATTTGAAGCTAAACCTTCTACTCCGCATTGATTTGAAGTTAAATCATGTGTTTCGATTGGATTTGGGGCTAACTCGTTTGTTTCGCATGCAGTTGAAGCTAAATCATGTATATCACAAATATTTGAAAATAAACCATTCGTTTCGCATGGTTTTGAAGCTAACTCATCTACTTCGCATTGATTTGAAACTAAATCATTTGTTACGCTTGGGTGTGAAGCTAAATCGTTTGTTTCGCATGCAGCTGAATGTAAATCATGTGTATCACAAGTATTTGATGCTAAATCATGTGTTTTGCATGGGTTTGAAGCTAACCTGTTTGCTTCGCATGCAGTTGAAGCTAAATCAGTGATATCGCAAGTATTGGAAGCTAAATGAATTGTTTCGCATGGATTTGAAGCTAAACCTTCTACTTCGCATTGATTTGAAGCTAAATCATGTGTTTCGAATGAATGTGAAGCTAACTCCTTTGTTTCGCATGCTTTTGAAACTATATCGTTTATATGGCAAGTATTTGAAGCTAAATCATGTGTTTCGCATGCATTTGAAGCTAATCCTTCTATTCCGCATCGACTTGAAGCAAAATCATTTGTTTCGCATGCATTTGTAGATAAACCTTCCATTCCGCATTGACTTGAAGCTAAAACATGTGTTTCTCATGGATTAGAAGATAACTCGTTTGTTTCGCTTCCAGTTGAAGCTAAATCATTTATATCTTAAGTATTGGAAGCTAAATCATTAGTTTCGCATGAATTTGAAACAAAATCATTTATATCGTAAGTATTTGATGCTAAATCATGTGTTTCGCATGGATTTGAAGCTAACTCGTTTGTTTCACATGCAGTAGAAGCTAAATCATTTATATCGTAAGTATTTGAAGCTAAATCATTAGTTTCGCATGGATTTGAAGCTAAACCTTCTACTTCGCATTGATTTGAAGCTAAATCAAGTGTTTCGCTTGGATTTGTAGCTGACTCGATTGGTTCGCATGCAGTTGAATCTAAGTCATTTATATCGCAAGTATTTGAATCTAAATCATGTGTTTCGCTCGGATTTAAAGCTCAACCTTCTATATCGTACTGATTTGAAGATAAATCATGCGTTTCGAATGGATTTGAAGCTAACTCGATTGTTTCGCGTGCATTTGAAGCTATATCACTTATATCGCAATTATCTGAAGATAAATCATTTGTTTCTCATGTATTTGAAGCTAAGCCTTCTACTTCGCATTGATTTGAAGCTAAACCATTCGTTTCGCACGCACTTGAAGCTCTATCACTTATATTCCCATATCTGAAGATAAATCATTTGTTTTTCATGTATTTGAAGCTAAGCCTTCCACTTCGCATTGATTTGAAGCTAAATCATTCGTTTCGCTTGGATTTGAAGCTAACTCGTTTATTGCGCAGGCAGTTGAATCTTAATCATTTATATCACAAGTATTTCAAGCTGAAACATTTGTTTCGCATGAATATTAAGCTAAACCATGTGTTTCGCCTCAATATTAATCTAAACCATGTGCTTCGCATGAATTTGAAGCTAAATCATGTGTTTCGCTTGGATTTGAAACTAACTCGTTTGTTTCGCATGCAGTTGAAAATAAATCATGTGTATCACAAGTATTTGAAGCTAAATCATTCGTTTCGCATGGATTTTAAGCTAAGCCTTCTACTTCGCATTGATTTGAAGCTATATCATGTGTTTCGTTTGATCTGAAGCTAACTCGTTTGTTTCGCAAGCAGGTGAAGCTAAATAATATGTAAAACAAGATTTGAAGCTAAACTATTCGTTTCGCATGGATTTGAAACTAAGCCTCCTACTTCGCATTGATTTGAAACTGTATCTCTTATATTCGCATGCATTTGAAGCTAAATCATTCGTTTAGCATGGATTTGAAACTAAGCCTTCTACATCGCATTGATTTGAAGCTAAATCATGTGTTTCGCATGGATTTGAAGCTAAATCATGTTTATCACATGTATCTGAATCTGAACCATTTGTTTCTCATGTATTTGAAGCTAAGCCTTCTACTTCGCAATGATTTGAAGTTAAATCATATGTTTCTCTTGGATTTGAAACTAACTCGTTTGTTTCGCATGTAGTTGAAGCTAAATCGTGTATATCACAAGTACTTGAAGCTAAAGCATTTGTTTCGCATGGATTTGAAGCTAAACCTCCCACTTCGCATTGATTTGAAACTAAATCAAGTATTTCGCATGGATTTGAAGCTATCTCGTTTGTTCCGCTTGCAGTTGATGCTTAATGATTTGAATCAGAAGTATTTGAAGCTAAACCATTTCTTTCGCATTGATGTAAAGCTAAGCCTTCCACTTCGCATTGATTTGAAGTTAAATCATGTGTTTCGCTTGGATTTGAAGCTATGCCTTCTACTTCGCATTGTTTTCAAACTAACTCGTTTGTTTCGGATGCATTTGAAGCTACATCATTTATAACGCAATCATTTGTAGCTAATTCATTTTTGTCGGATGGATTTGGAGCTAAGCCTACTACTTCGCATTGATTTGAGGTTCAATCATGTGATTCGCAAGGGTATGAAGCTAACTTGTTTGTTTCGCCTACATTTGAAGATATATCACATATATTCGCAAGTATTTGAAGCTCAATCATTCGTTTCGCATGGATTTGAAGCTAAGCCTTCTAGTTCGCATTGATTTGATGCTAAATCATGTGTTTCGCTTGTATTTGAAGCTCACTCGTTTGTTTCGCATGCAGTTGAATATAAATTATGTATATACAAGTATTTGAAGCTAAACCATTTGTTTCGCATGTATTTGAACCTAAATCTTCTACTTCGCATTGATTTGAAGCTAAATCATGTGTTTCGCTTGGATTTGAAGCTAACTCGTTCGTTTCCCCTGCATTTGAAGCTATATAAATTATATCGCAAGTATCAGATGCTAAATCATTTTTTTCGCATGGATTTGAAGCTAATCCTTCTACATGCATTTATTTGCAGCCTAATCATGTGTTTCGCTTGTATTTGAAGCTAACTCGTTTGTTTCGCATGCAGTTGAATATAAATTATGTATATACAAGTATTTGAAGCTAAACCATTTGTTTCGCATGTATTTGAACCTAAATCTTCTACTTCGCATTGATTTGAAGCTAAATCATGTGTTTCGCTTGGATTTGAAGCTAACTCGTTCGTTTCCCCTGCATTTGAAGCTATATAAATTATATCGCAAGTATCAGATGCTAAATCATTTTTTTCGCATGGATTTGAAGCTAATCCTTCTACATGCATTGATTTGCAGCCTAATCATGTGTTTAGCATGGATTTGAAGCTAACTCGTTTGTTTCCCCTGCATTTGAAGCTATATCCATTATATCGCAAGTATCTGACGCTAAATCATTTGCGTCGCATGGGTTTGAAGCTAAACCTTCTATATCGCATTGATTTGCAGCTAAATCATGTGTTTCGCGTGGAGTTGTAGCTAACCCGTTTCTTTCGTCAGCATTTGAAGCTATATCACTTATATCGCAAGCATCTGAAGCTTAATCATATGTTTCCCATGGATTTGAAGCTAAACCTTCTACATCGCATAGATTTGCAGCTAAATCACGTGTTTCGCATGGATATGAAGCTAACTCGCTTGTTTCGCCTGCATTTGAAGCTATACTAATTATATTCGCAAGTACTTTAAGCTAATCCATTTGTTTCGCTTGGATTTGAAGCTAAACTTTCCACTTCGCATTGATTTGAAATTAAATCATGTATTTCGTTTGGATTTGAAGCTAACTCGTTTGTTTCGAATGCAGTTGAAGCTAAATCATGTATATAACAAGTATTTGAAGCTAAACCATTTTTTTCTCATGTATTTAAAGCTAAGCCTACCACTTCGCATTGATTTGCAGATAAATCATGTGTTTCCATTGGGTGTGAAGCTAAATCGATTGTTTCGCATGCAGTTGAAGCTAAGTCATGTGTGTCACAATTATATCAAGCTAAATAATTTGTGTCGCATGGATTTGATGCTAAGCCTTCTAATTCGCATTGATTTGTAGCTGAATTATGTGTTTGGAATGGATTTGAAGCTAACTCGTTTGTTTTGCCTGCATTTGAAGCTAAATCATGTATATCACAAGTATTTGAAGCTAAACCATTTGTTTCTCATGTATTTGATGCTAAGCCTTCTACTTCGCATTGATTTGAAACTAAATAATATGTCTCGCTTGGATTTGAAGTTAACTCGTTTGTTTCGCATGCAGTTGAAACTAAATCATGTATACCACAAGTATTTGAAGCTAAACAGTTTGTTTTGCATGGATTTGAGGCTAAATCTTCTACTTCGCATTGATTTGAAGCTAAATCATGTGATTCGCATGGGTTTGAACATAACTCGTTTGTTTCGCCTGCATTTGAAGCAAAATCATGTATATCAAAAGTATTTTAAGCTAATCAATTAGATTCGCATGGATTTGGAGCAAGGCCTTCTACTTCGCATTGATTTGAAGCTAAATCATGTTTTTCGCTTGGATTTGAAGTTAGCTCGTTTGTTTCGCATGCAGTTAAAGCTAAATCATGTATATCACAAGTATTTGAAGCTAAATCAATTGTTTCGCATGGATTTGAAGCTAAATCTTCTACTTCGCATGGATTTGAAGATAAACCTTCTACATAGAATTGATTTGAAGCTTAATCATGTGTTTTGCATGGAGTTTAAGCTAACTCGTTTGTTTCCCCTGCATTTGAAGCTACATCAATTATATCGCAAGTATCTCAAGCTAAATCATTTGTTTCTCATGGATTTGAAGCTAAACCAACTACATCGCGTTGATTTGATGCTAAATCAATTGTTTGGCTTGGATTTGAAGCTAACTCGTTTCTTCGGCATTCAGTTGAATCTGATTCATGTATATCACAAGTATTTGAAGCTAAACCAATAGTGTCGCATGGATTTGAAGCTAAGCCTTCTACTTCGAAATGATTAGAAGCTAAATTATGTGTTTCGCTTGGATTTGAAGCTAACTCGTTTGTTTCGGATGCATTTGAAGCTAAATCATTCGTTACGCATGGAGTATAAGATAAGCCTTCTACTTCGCATTGATTTGAAGATTAATCATATGTCTCGCTTGGATTAGAAGCTAACTCGTTTGTTTCGCATGCAGTTGAAGCAAACTCATCTATATCACAAGTATTTGTAGCTAATCAATTTGTTCCGCAAGTATTTGAAGCTAAGCCTTCTACTTCGCATTGATTTGAAGCTATATCATTTATATCGCAAGTATCTGAAGCTAAATCATTTGTTTCTCATGGATTTGAAGCTAAGCCTTCTACTTGGCATTGATTTGAACCTAAATCATGTGTTTCGCATTGATTTGAAGCTAACTCGTTTGTTTCGCCTGCAGTTAAAGTTCAATTATGAATATCGCAAGTATTTGAATATAAACCAGTTGCTTCGCATTGATTTGAAGCTAAGCCACCTACTCCGCATTGATTTGAAGTTAAATCATGTGTTTCGCTTGGATTTGAAACTAACTCGTTTCTTCCGCATGCAGTTGAAGCTAAATCATTTATACCACAAATGTTTGTATCTAAACCATTTGTTTCGCATGGAATTGACGCTAAGCCTTCTACTTCGCATGGATTTCATGCTAAATCATGTGTATCGCTTGGATTTGATGCCAACTCGTTCGTTTCGCATGCAGTTGAATCTAAATCATGTATATCACAATTATGTGAAGCTAAGTCACTTGTTTCGCACGAATTTGAAGCTAAATAATGTGTTACCCTTGGATATGAAGATAACTCGTTTGTTTCATATGCAGTTGAAGCTAAATCATGTTTATCACAAGTATCTGAAGCTAAGCCATTTGTTTTGCAAGAATATGAAGCTAAACCATGTGTTTCGCATGAATTTTAAGCCAAATCATGTGTTTCGCTTGGATTGGAAGCTATGCCTTCTACTTCGTATTGATTTGAAGGTAAATCATATGTTTCGCTCGGATTTGAAGCTAACTCGTTTTTTCCGCATGCAGTTGAAGCTAAATCATGTATACCACAAATGTTTGTATCTAAACCATTTGTTTCGCACGGAATTGACGCTAAGACTTCTACTTCGCATTGATTTGAATCTAAATCATGTGTTTCGCATGGAGTTGAAGCAAACTCGATTGTTCCGCCTGCATTTGTTTCATGTGTTTCCATGGATTTCATGCTAACGCGTTTGTTTCGCCCGCATTTGAAGCTATATCACTTAGATCGCAAGTATCTGAAGCTAAATCTTTTGTTTCTCATGAATTTTAAGCGAAGCCTTCTACTTCGGATTGATTTGAAGCAAAATCATGTATTTCGCATGGACTTGAAGCAAACTCGTTTGTTTCGCCTGCATTTGAAGCTATGTCACTTATATCACAAGTATCTGAAGCTAAATCATTTGTGTCGCATGGATTTGAAGCTAAGCCTTCTACTTCAAATTTATTTGAAGCTAAATCATGTGTTTCGCATGGATTTGAAGCTAAATCAGTTGTTTCGCATGCAGTTGAATCTATGTCACTTATATCGCAAGTATTTGAAACCAAATCATTTGTTCCGTATGGATTTAAGATAAGGCTTCTACTTCGCATTGATTTGAATCTAAATCATTTGTTTGGCATGGATTTGGAGCTAACTCGTTTGTTTCTCCGGCATTTGAAGGTATATCACTTATGTCACAAGTATTTGAAGCTAAATCATTTGTTCCGCATGCATTTGAAGCTAAGCCTTCTACTTCGCATTGATTTGAATCTAAATCATGTGTTTCGCATGGAGTTGAAGCAAACTCGTTTGTTCCGCCTGCATTTGTTTCATGTGTTTCCATGGATTTCATGCTAACGCGTTTGTTTCGCCCGCATTTGAAGCTATATCACTTAGATCGCAAGTATCTGAAGCTAAATCTTTTGTTTCTCATGAATTTTAAGCGAAGCCTTCTACTTCGGATTGATTTGAAGCTAAATCATGTATTTCGCATGGACTTGAAGCAAACTCGTTTGTTTCGCCTGCATTTGAAGCTATGTCACTTATATCACAAGTATCTGAAGCTAAATCATTTGTGTCGCATGGATTTGAAGCTAAGCCTTCTTCTTCAAATTTATTTGAAGCTAAATCATGTGTTTCGCATGCATTTGAAGCTTAATAATGTGTTTTGCATGGATTTGAAGCTAACTCGTTTGTTTCGCCTGCAATTTGAAGCTATATCATTTATATCGCAAGTATCTGAAGCTAAGTCATTTGTTTCTCATGGATTTGAAGCTAAGCTTTCTACTTTGCATTGCTTAGAAGCTAAATCATGTGTTTCGCAAGGATTTGAACCTAACTCGTTTGTTTCGCCTGCATTTGAAGCTATTTCATTTATACCGCAAGTATTTCAAGCAAAATCATTCGTTTCGCATGGATTTGAAGCTAAGCCTTCTACTTCGCATTGATTTGAAGCTAAATCATGTATCTCGCTTGGATGTGAAGCTAACTCGTTTGTTTCGCGAGCAGTTGAAGCTAAATCATGTATATCACAAGTATTTGAAGCTAAACCATTTGATTCGTTTGGATTTGAAGCTAAGCCTCCTACTTCGTATTGATTTGAAGCTAAATCATGTGTTTCGCTTGGATTTGAAGCTAACTCGTTTTTTCCGCATGCAGTTGAAGCTAAATCATGTATACCACAAATGTTTGTATCTAAACCATTTGTTTCGCATGGAATTGACGCTAAACCTTCTACTTCGCATTGATTTGAAATTAAATCATGTGTATCGCTTGGATTTGAAGCTAACTCGTTTGTTCCACATGCAGTTGAATCTGAATCATGTATATCATAAGTATCTGAAGCTAAACAATTTGTTTCGCATGTATTTGATGCTAAACCACGTGTTTCGCATAAATTTGAACCTAAATCATGTGTTTCGCATGCATGTGAAGCTTAATCATGTGTTTTGCATGGATTTGAAGCTAACTCGTTTGTTTCGCCCGCAGTTGAAGCTATATCACTTAGATCGCAAGTATCTGAAGCTAAATCATTTGTTTCTCATTAATTTGAAGCTAAGCCTTCTACTTCGTATTGATTTGAAGCTAAATCATGTGTTTCGCATGGATTTGAAGCTAACTCGTTTGTTTCGCCTGCATTTGAATCTATATCAATTATGTCGCAAGCATCTGAAGCTAAATCACTTGTTTCTCATGGACTCAAAGCTAAGTCATCTATTTCGCATTAATTTGAAGCTAAATCATGTGTTTCCCTTGGATTGGAAGCTATGCCTTCTACTTCGTATTGATTTGAAGGTAAATCAAATGTTTCGCTCGGATTTGAAGCTAACTCGATTTTCCGCATGCAGTTGAAGCTAAATCATGTATACCACAAATTTTTGTATCTAAACCATTTGTTTCGCATGGAATTGACGCTAAACCTTCTACTTCGCATTGATTTGAAATTAAATCATGTGTATCGCTTGGATTTGAAGCTAACTCGTTTGTTCCGCATGCAGTTGAATCTAAATCATGTATATCATAAGTATCTGAAGCTAAACAAATTGTCTCGCATGTATTTGATGCTAAACCACGTGTTTCGCATAAATTTGAACCTAAATCATGTGTTTCGTATGCATGTCAAGCTTAATCATGTGTTTTGCATGGATTTGAAGCTAACTCGTTTGTTTCGCCCGCATTTGAAGCTATATCACATAGATCGCAAGTATCTGAAGCTAAATCACTTGTTTCTCATGGACTCAAAGCTAAGTCATCTACTTCGCATTAATTTGAAGCTAAATCATGTGTTTCGCTTGGATTGGAAGCTATGCCTTCTACTTCGTATTGATTTGAAGCTAAGCCTTCTACTTCGCATTGATTTGAAGCTATATCATGTATTTCGCATGGATTTGAAGCTAGTCTTCTACTTCGCATTGATTTGAAGCGAAATAATGTGTGTCGCATGGATTTTGAAGCTAACTCCGTTGTTGCGCCTGCATTTGAAGCTAAATCATGTGTTTCGCATGGATTTGAAGCGAACTCGTTTGTTTCGCCTGCATTGGAAGCTATATCACTTATATCGCAAGTATTTGAAGCCAAACCATTTGTTTCGCATGGATTTGAAGCCAAGCCTTCTACTTTGCATTGATTTGAAGCTGAATCACATGTTTCGCTTGGATTTGAAGCTAACTTGTTTGTTTCGGATGCGTTTGAAGCTAAATCATGTGTTTCGCATGGATTTGAAGCGAACTCGTTTGTTTCGCCTGCATTTGAAGCTATATCACTTATATCGCAAGTATTTGAAGCTCAATCATTTAATTCGCGCAGATTTGAATGTTGTATCTCTTATATTCGCAAGTATTTGAAACTAAATCATTCGTTACGCATGGAGTAGAAGCAAAGCCTTTTACTTCGCATTGATTTGAAGCTAAACCATTTGTTTCGCATGTATTTGTTGCTAAACCATGTGTTTCGCATGAATTTGAAGATACATCATGTGTTTCGCATGGGTTTTGAAGCTAATCCTACTACATCGCACTGATTTGAAACTAAATCATGTCTTTTGCACGGATTTGAAGCTAAGCCTCCTACTTCGCATTGATTTGAAGCTAAATCTTCTACAACGCATTGATTTGCAGTTTAATCATGTGTTTCGCATGGATTTGAAGCTACCTCGTTCGTTTCGCCTCCATTTGAAACTATATCACTTATATCGCAAGTATTTGAAGCTAAATCATATGTACCGCATGGATTTGAAGCTGAACCTACTACATCGCACTGATTTGCAGCTAAATAATGTGTTTCGCATGGATTTTAGGCTAAACCTTCAACATCCCATGGATTTGAAGTTAAATCACGTGTTTTGCACGGATTTGAAGCTAATTCGTTAGTTTCGCATGCAGTTGTAGCTAAATAATGTATATCACAAGTATTTGTAGCTAAACCATTTGTTTCGCATGAATTTGAAGCTAAGCCTTCTACTTCGCATTGATTTGAAGCTAAATCATTTGTTTCGCATGGAATTGAAGCTACCTCGTTAGTTCCTCCAGCCTTTGAAGCTATATCACTTATATCGCAAGTTTTTGAAGCTAAATCATATGTGTCGTATGAATTTGAAGCAGAACCTTCTACATCGCATTGATTTGAAGCTAAATCTAGTGTATCGCATGGATTTGAAGCTAGACCTTCTACATCGCATTGATTTGCAGCAAAATCATGTGTTTCGCATGGATTTGAAGCAAACTCGTTCGTTTCGCCACCATTTGAAACTATATCACTTTTATCGCAAGTATTTGAAGCTAAATCATATGTGCCGCATGGATTTGAAGCTGAACCTACTACATCGCATTGATTTGGAGCTAAATCTTGTGTATCGCACGGATTTGAAGCTAAACCTTCTACATCGCATTGATTTGAATCATAATCATTAGTTTCGCATGGATTTGAATCTAAGCCTTGTCCTTCGAATTGATTTGAAGCTAAATCTAGTGTATCGCATGGATTTGAAGCTAACTCGTTTGATTAGTCTTCAATTTGAAGCTATATCACTTACACCCCTAGTGTTTGAAGCTATATCATTTGTTTCGCATGGATTTGAAGCTAAACCTTCTTCATCGCATTGATTTCCAGCTAAATCATGTGTTTCGCATGGATTTGAAGCTAACTCGTACGTTGCGCATGAAGTTAAATCTAAGTAACGTATATCACAAGTATTTGTAGCTAAACCATTTGTTTCGCATGGATTTGAAGCTATGCCTTCTACTTCGCATTTATTTGAATCTAAATCATTTGTTACGCATGGATTTGAATCTAAGCCTTGTCCTTCGAATTGATTTGAATGTAAATCATGTGTTTCGTATGGATTTGAAGCTAAACCTTCCACATCGCAATGATTTGAAGCTAAACCTTCTACATTCTATTGATTTGAAGCTAAACATTCTACATCGCATTGATTTGAAGCTAAATCGTGTGTTTCGCATGGATTTGAAGCTAACTCGTTTGTTTCACATGCAGTTGTAGCTAAATAATGTATATCACAAGCATTTCTAGCTAAACCATTTGCTTCGCATAGATTTGGAGCTAACACGTTTGTTGACCCTGCATTTGAAGCTATATCACTCATGTCGCAAGTTCGAGTGCTAAATCATTTGTTTTGCATGGATTTGAAGCTTCCTCGTTTTTTCCACCAGCTTTTGAAGCTATATCACTTATATCGCAAGTATTTGAAGCTAAATCATATGTGTCGCGTGGATTTGAAGCCGAACCTTCTACATCGCATTGATTTGAATCTAAATCTTGTGTATCGCATGGATTTGAAGCTAAACCATCTACATCACATTGATTTGCAGCTAAATCATGCGTTTCGCATGGATTTGAAGCTAACTCGTTCGTTTCGCCTGCAGTTGAACCTACATCACTTATATCGCAAGTATTTGAAGCTAAGTCATGTATATCGCGTGAATTTTGAAGCTAACTTGTTTGATTAGTCTGCATTTGAAGCTATATGACTTATACCCCAAGTGTTTGAAGCTAAATCATGTGTTTCGTATGGATTTGAAGCTGAACCTTCTACATCGCATTGATTTGAAGCTAAATCTTGTGTATCGCATGGATCTGAATCTAAGCCTTTTACCTCGCATTGATTTGAAGTTAAATCATTTGTTTCGCATGGAATTGAAGCTTCCTCGTTTGTTCCTCCAGCTTTTGAAGCTATATTACTTATATCGCAAGTATTTCAAGCTAAATCATATGTGTCGTATGGATTTGAAGCAGAACCTTCTACATCGCATTGATTTGAAGCTTAATCATGTGTTATGCATGGATTTGTAGCTAACTCGTTTGTTTCGCATGCATTTGATGCTGTATCACTTTTATCGCCAGTATCTGAAGCTAAATCATTCGTTTCGCATGGATTTGTAGCTAAACCTACTACATCGCATTGATTTGCAGCTAAATCATGTGTTCCGCATGGATTTGAAGCTAACTCGTTCGTTTGGCCTGCAGTTAAATCTACATCACATATAACGCTAGTATTTGCAGCTAAATCATGTGTTTCGCATGGATTTGAAGCTAACTCGTTCGTTGCGCATGCAGTTAAATCTAAATATCGTATATCACAAGTATTTGAAGCTAAACCATTTGATTCGCATGGATTTTAAGCTAAGCCTGCTACTTCGCATTAATTGGAAGATAAATCACGTGTTTTGCATGGATTTGAAGCTAAACCTTCAACACCGCATTGATTTGAAGCTAAATCATGTGTTTCGCATGCAGTTGAAGCTAAATCATGTCATTCACAAGTTTTTGAAGATGAACCATTTGAATCACATTGATTTGAACCCGAGCCTTCTACTTCGCACTGATTTGCAGCTAAATAATGTGTATCGCAAGTATTTGAAGCTAAATCATATTTGTCGCATGGATTTGAAGCTAACTCGATCGTTTGGCCTCCATATGAAACTACGTCACTTATATCGCATGTATTTGAAGCTAAATCATATGTGCCGCATGGATTTGAAGCTGAACCTACTACATCGCATTGATTTGAAGCTAAACCTTCTACCTCTTATTGATTTGAAGCTAAACCTGCTACATCTCATTGATTTGAAGATAAATCGTGTGTTTCGCATGGGATTGAAGCTAACTCGTTAGTTTCGCATGCAATTGTAGCTAAATAATGTATATCACAAGTATTTGTAGCTAAACCATTCGTTTCGCGTGGATTTGAAGCTAAGCCTTCTACTTCGCATTCATTTGGAGCTAAATCATTTGTTTCGCATGGATTTGAATCTAAGCCTTGTCCTTCGAATTGATTTGAATCTAAGTCATGTGTGTCGTATGGATTTGAAGCTAAACCTTCTACATCGCATTTATTTGAAGCTAAACCTTCTATATTCTATTAATTTGAAGATAAACCATCTACCTCTTATTGATTTGAAGCTAAACCTTCTACATCGCATTGATTTGAAGATAAGTAGTGTGTTTCGCATAGACTTGAAGCTAACTCGTTAGTTTCGCTTGCAGTTGTAGCTAAATAATGTATATCACAAGTATTTGTATCTAAACCATTTGTTTTGCTTGGATTTGAAGCTACGCCTTCTACTTCGCATTGATTTGAAGCTAAATCATGTGTTTCGCATGGAATTGAAGCAACCTCGTTTGTCTCTCCAGCTTTTGAAACTATATCACTTATATCGCAAGTATTTTGAAGCTAAATCGTATGTGTCGCATGGATTTGAAGCTGAACCTTCTACAGCGCATTGATTTGAAGGTAAATCTTGTGTATCGCATGGATTTGAAGCTAACTCGTTCGTTTTGCATGCAGTTGTAGCTAAATAATGTATATCACAAGTATTTGTAGCTAAACCATTTGTTTCGCATGGATTTGAAGCTACACCTTCTACTTTGCATTGGTTTGAAGCTAAATCATTAGTTTCTCATGGAATTGAAGCCACCTCGTTTGTTCCTCCAGCTTTTGAAGCTATATCACTTATATCGCAAGTATTTGAAGCTAAATCATATGTGTCGCATGGAGTTGAAGCTGAACCTTCTACATCGCATTGATTTGAAGCTAAATCTTGTGTATCGCATGGATTTGAAGCTAAATCATGTGTTTCGCATCGATTTGAAGCTAACTCGTTCGTTTCGCCTGCAGTTGAATCTACATCACTTATATCGCTAGTATTTGAAGCTAAATCATGTGAATCGCGTGGATTTTGAAGCTAACTCGTTTGATTTGTCTTCAATGAAGCTATATCACTTACACCCCAAGTGTTTGAAGCTATATCATTTGTTTCGCATGGATTTGAAGCTAACCCTTCTACATCGCATTGATTTGAAGCTAAATCATGTGTATCGCATGGATTTGAAGCTAACTCGTTAGTTTCGCATGCAATTGTAGCTAAATAATGTATATCACAAGTATTTGTAGCTAATCCATTTGTTTCGCATGGATTTGAAGCTACGCCTTCTACTTCGCATTGATTTGAAGTTAAATCATTTGTTTCGCATGGAATTGAAGCTTCCTCGTTTGTTCCTCCAGCTTTTGAAGCTATATTACTTATATCGCAAGTATTTCAAGCTAAATCATATGTGTCGTATGGATTTGAAGCAGAACCTTCTACATCGCATTGATTTGAAGCTAAATCTAGTGTATCGCATGGATTTGAAGCTAAACCTTCTACATAGCATTGATTTGAAGCTTAATCATGTGTTATGCATGGATTTGTAGCTAACTCGTTTGTTTCGCATGCATTTGATGCTGTATCACTTTTATCGCCAGTATCTGAAGCTAAATCATTCGTTTCGCATGGATTTGTAGCTAAACCTACTACATCGCATTGATTTGCAGCTAAATCATGTGTTCCGCATGGATTTGAAGCTAACTCGTTCGTTTGGCCTGCAGTTAAATCTACATCACATATAACGCTAGTATTTGAAGCTAAATCATGTGTATCACGTGGATTTTGATGCTAACTCGTTTGATTAGTTTTCATTTGAAGCTATATCACTTACACCCCAAGAGTTTTAAGCTATATCATTTGTTTCGCATGGATTTGAAGCTAAACCTTCTTCATCGCATTGATTTGCAGCTAAATCATGTGTTTCGCATGGATTTGAAGCTAACTCGTCCGTTGCGCATGCAGTTAAATCTAAATAACGTATATCACAAGTATTTGAAGCTAAACCATTTGATTCGCATGGATTTTAAGCTAAGCCTGCTACTTCGCATTAATTGGAAGATAAATCACGTGTTTTGCATGGATTTGAAGCTAAACCTTCAACACCGCATTGATTTGAAGCTAAATCATGTGTTTCGCATGCAGTTGAAGCTAGATCATGTCATTCACAAGTTTTTGAAGATGAACCATTTGAATCACATTGATTTGAACACGAGCCTTCTACTTCGCACTGATTTGCAGCTAAATAATGTGTATCGCATGGATTTGAAGCTAAATTTTCCACATCGCATTGATTTGAAGCTAAATCATGTGTATCGCATGGATTTGAAGCTAACTCGTTCGTTTCGCCTGCAGTTGAACCTACATCACTTATATCGCAAGTATTTGAAGCTAAATCATATGTGTCGCATGGATTTGAAGCTGAACCTACTACATCGCATTGATTTGAAGCTAAATCCTGTGTATCGCATGGATTTGAAGCTAAACCTTCTACATCGCATTGATTTGAAGCTAAATCATGTGTCTCGCATGGAATTGAAGCTACCTCGTTTGTACCTCCAGCTTTTTAAGCTATATCACTTATATCGCAAGTATTTGAAGCTAAATCATATTTGTCGCATGGATTTGAAGCTAACTCGATCGTTTGGCCTCCATATGAAACTATGTCACTTATATCGCATGTATTTGAAGCTAAATCATATGTGCCGCATGGATTTGAAGCTGAACCTACTACATCGCATTGATTTGAAGCTAAACCTTCTACCTCTTATTGATTTGAAGCTAAACCTGCTACATCTCATTGATTTGAAGATAAATCGTGTGTTTCGCATGGGATTGAAGCTAACTCGTTAGTTTCGCATGCAATTGTAGCTAAATAATGTATATCACAAGTATTTGTAGCTAAACCATTCGTTTCGCGTGGATTTGAAGCTAAGCCTTCTACTTCGCATTCATTTGGAGCTAAATCATTTGTTTCGCATGGATTTGAATCTAAGCCTTGTCCTTCGAATTGATTTGAATCTAAGTCACGTGTGTCGTATGGATTTGAAGCTAAACCTTCTACATCGCATTTATTTGAAGCTAAACGTTCTATATTCTATTGATTTGAAGATAAACCATCTACTTCTTATTGATTTGAAGCTAAACCTTCTACATCGCATTGATTTGAAGATAAATCGTGTGTTTCGCATAGACTTCAAGCTAACTCGTTAGTTTCGCTTGCAGTTGTAGCGAAATAATGTATATCACAAGTATTTGTAGCTAAACCATTTGTTTTGCTTGGATTTGAAGCTACGCCTTCTACTTCGCATTGATTTGAAGCTAAATCATGTGTTTCGCATGGAATTGAAGCAACCTCGTTTGTCTCTCCAGCTTTTGAAACTATATCACTTATATCGCAAGTATTTTGAAGCTAAATCATATGTGTCACATGGATTTGAAGCTGAACCTTCTACAGCGCATTGATTTGAAGGTAAATCTTGTGTATCGCATGGATTTGAAGCTAACTCGTTCGTTTTGCATGCAGTTGTAGCTAAATAATGTATATCACAAGTATTTGTAGTTAAACCATTTGTTTTGCATGGATTTGAAGCCAAGCCTTCTACTTCGCATTCATTTGAAGCTAAATCATTTGTTTCGCATGGATTTGAATCTAAGCCTTGTCCTTCGAATTGATTTGAATCTAAATCATGTGTTTCGTATGGATTTGAAGCTAATCCTTCTACATCGCCTTTATTTGAAGCTAAACCTTCTATATTCTATTGATTGGAAGCTAAAGCATCTACCTCTTATTGATTTGAAGCTAAAACTTCTACATCGCATTGATTAGAAGCTAAACCTTCTACATTCTATTGATTTGAAGCTAAACCTTCTACCTCTTATTGTTTTGAAGCTAAATCTTCTACATCGCATTGATTTGCAGCTGAATCATGTGTTTCGCATGGATTTGAAGCTAACTCGTTCTTTTCGCCTGTATTCGAAGCTATATCACTTATATCGCAAGTATTTGAAGCTAAATCATGTGTATCGCGTGGATTTTGAAGCTAACTCGTTTGATTAGTCTACATTTGAAGCTATATCACTTATACCCAAAGTGTTTGAAGCTAAATCAATTGTTTCGCGTGGATTTGTAGCTAAACCTTCTACATCGCTCTTATTTGAAGCTAAATCATGTGTTTCGCATGGATTTGAAGCTAATCCTTCTACATTGCAATGATTTGCAGCTAAATCATGTGTTTCGCATGGATTTGAAGCTAACTCGTTCGTTTCGCCTGCAGTTGAATCTACATCACTTATATCGCTAGTATTTGAAGCTAAATCATGTGAATCGCGTGGATTTTGAAGCTAACTCGTTTGATTTGTCTTCATTTGAAGCTATATCACTTACACCCCAAGTGTTTGAAGCTATATCATTTGTTTCGCATGGATTTGAAGCTAAACCTTCTACATCGCATTGATTTGAAGCTAAATCATGTGTATCGCATGGATTTGAAGCTAACTCGTTAGTTTCGCATGCAATTGTAGCTAAATAATGTATATCACAAGTATTTGTAGCTAATCCATTTGTTTCGCATGGATTTGAAGCTACGCCTTCTACTTCGCATTGATTTGAAGCTAAATCATTTGTTTCGCATGGAATTGAAGCCACCTCGTTTGTTCCTCCAGCTTTTGATGCTATATCACTTATATCGCAAGTATTTGAAGCTAAATCATATGTGTCGCATGGATTTGTAGCTGAACCTACTACATCGCACTGATTTGCAGCTAAATAATGTGTTTCGCATGGATTTGAAGCTAAACCTTCTACATCGCATTGACTTGAAGCTAAATCATGTGTTTCGCATGCAGTTGAAGCTAAATCATGTCTTTCACAAGTATTTGAAGATGAACCATTTGAATTGCGTTGATTTGAACCCGAGCCATCTACTTCGCACTGATTTGCAGCTAAATAATGTGTTTCGCATTGATTTGAAGCTAATCCTTCTACATTGCATAGATTTGCAGCTAAATCATGTGTTTCGCATGGATTTGAAGCTAACTCGTTCGTTTCGCCTGCAGTTGAATCTACATCACTTATATCGCAAGTATTTGAAGCTAAATCATATGTGTCGCATGGATTTGTAGCTGAACCTACTACATCGCACTGATTTGCAGCTAAATAATGTGTTTCGCATGGATGTGAAGCTGAACCTACTACATCGCATTGATTTGAAGCTAAATCTTGTGTATCGCATGGATCTGAATCTAAGCCTTCTACTTCGCATTCATTTGAAGCTAAATCATTTGTTTCGCATGGAATTGAAGCTACCTCGTTTGTTCCTCCTGTTTTTGAAGCTATATCACTTATATCGCATGGATTTGAAGCTGAACCTACTACATCGCATTGATTTGAATCTAAATCTTGTGTATCGCATGGATCTGATGCTAAGCCTTCTACTTCGCATTGATTTGAAGTTAAATCATTTGTTTCGCATGGAATTGAAGCTTCCTCGTTTGTTCCTCCTGCTTTTGAAGCTATATCACTTATATCGCAAGTATTTGAAGCTAAATCATATGTGTCGCATGGATTTCAAGCTAACTCGTTAGTTTCGCATGCAATTGTAGCTAAATAATGTATATCACAAGTATTTGTAGCTAAACCATTTGTTTTGCTTGGATTTGAAGCTACGCCTTCTACTTCGCATTGATTTGAAGCTAAATCATGTGTTTCGCATGGAATTGAAGCAACCTCGTTTGTCTCTCCAGCTTTTGAAGCTATATCACTTATATCGCATGGATTTGATGCTAAACCTTCTTCATCGCATTGATTTGCAGCTAAATCATGTGTTTCGCATTGATTTGAAGCTAACTCGTTCGTTGCGCATGCAGTTAAATCTAAATAACGTATATCACAAGTATTTGAAGCTAAACCATTTGATTCGCATGGATTTGAAGCTAAGCCTTCTACTTCGCATTAATTGGAAGATAAATCACGTGTTTTGCATGGATTTGAAGCTAAACCTTCTACATCCCATGGATTTGATGCTAAATCATGTGTTTCGCATGCAGTTGAAGCTAAATGATGTCTTTCACAAGTATTTGAAAATGAACCATTTGAATCGCATTGATTTGAACCCGAGCCTTCTACTTCGCACTGATTTGCAGCTAAATAATGTGTTTCTCATGGATTTGAAGCTAAACCTTCTACATTGAATTGATTTGCACCTGAGTCATGTGTTTCGCATTGATTTGAAGCGAACTCGATCGTTTCGCCTGTATTCGAAGCTATATCACTTATATCGCAAGTATTTGAAGCTAAATCATGTGTTACGCTTGAATTTGAAGCTAAACCTTCTACATCGCATTGATTTGAAGCTAAATCATGTGTCTCGCATGGAATTGAAACTACCTCGTTTGTTCCTACAGCTTTTGAAGCTATATCACTTATATCGCAAGTATTTGAAGCTAAATCATATGTGTCGCATGGATTTGAAGCTGAACCTACTACATCGCATTGATTTGAAGCTAAATCTTGTGTATCGCATGGATTTGAAGCTTAACTTTCTACATCGCAATGATTTGAAACTAAAGCATGTATATAGCATGGATTTGAAGCTAACTCGTTTGTTTCGCTTGCAGTTGTAGCTAAATAATGTATATCACAAGCATTTGTAGCTAAACCATTTGTTTTCCATGGATTTGAAGCCAAGCCTTCTACTTCGCATTCATTTGAAGCTAAATCATTTGTTTCGCATGGATTTGAATCTAAGCATTGTCCTTCGAATTGATTTGAATCTAAATCATGTGTGTCGTATGGATTTGAAGCTAAACCTTCTACTTCGCATTTATTTGAAGCTATACCTTCTATATTCTATTGATTTGAAGCTAAACCATCTACCTCTTATTGATTTTAAGCTAAATCTTCTACATCGCATTGATTTGAAGATAAATCGTGTGTTTCGCATGGATTTGAAGCTAAAACGTTAGTTTCGCATGCAGTTGTAGCTAAATAATGTATATCACAAGTATTCGTAGCTAAACCATTTGTTTTGCATGGATTTGAAGCTACGCCTTCTACTTCGCATTGATTTGAAGCTAAATCATGTGTTTCGCATGGATTTGAATCTAAGCCTTGTCCTTCGAATTGATTTGATGCTAAATCATGTGTTTCGTATGGATTTAAAACTAAACCTTCTACATCGCATTGATTTGAAGCTAAACCTTCTATATTCTATTGATTTGAAGCTAAACCTTTTACCTCTTATTGATTTGAAGCTAAACCTTCTACATCGCATTGATTTGAAGATAAATCGTGTGTTTCGCATAGATTTGAAGCTAACTCGATAGTTTCGCATGCAGATGTAGCTAAATAATGTATATCACAAGTATTTGTAGCTATACCATTTGTTTCGCATGGATTTGAAGCTAAACCTTCTTCATCGCATTGATTTGCAGCTAAATCATGTGTTTCGCATGGATTAGAAGCTAACTCGTTCGTTGCGCATGCAGTTAAATCTAAATAACGTATATCACAAGTATTTGAAGATACACCATTTGATTCGCATGGATTTGAAGATAAGCCCTCTACTTCGCATTAATTGGAAGATAAATCACGTGTTTTGCGTGGATTTGAAGCTAAACCTTCTACATCGCATTGATTTGAAGCTAAATCATGTATTTCGCATGCAGTTGTAGCTAAATAATGTATATCACAAGCATTTGTAGCTAAACCATTTGTTTTGCATGGATTTGAAGCTAAGCCTTCTACTTCGCATTCATTTAAAGATAAATCATTTGTTTCGCATGGATTTGAATCTAAGCCTTGTCCTTCGAATTGATTTGAAGCTAAATCATGTGTTTCGTATGGATTTGAAGCTAAACCTTCTACATCGCATTGATTTGAAGCTAAACCTACTACATTCTATTGATTTGAAGCTAAACATTCTACCTCTTATTGTATTGAAGCTAAACCATCTACATCGCATTGATTTGCAGCTAAATCATGTGTTTCGCATGGATTTGAAGCTAAGCCTTGTCCTTCGAATTGATTTGAAGCTAAATCATGTGTTTCGTATGGATTTGAAGCTAAACCTTCTACATCGCATTGATTTGAAGCTAAACATACTACATTCTATTGATTTGAAGCTAAACCTTCTACCTCTTATTGTTTGGAAGCTAAACCTTCTACATCGCATTGATTTGCAGCTAAATCATGTGTTTCGCATGGATTTGAAGCTAACTCGTTCGTTTCGCCTGCAGTTGAATCTTCATCACTTATATCGCTAGTATTTGAAGCTAAATCATCTGTATCGCGTGGATTTTGTAGCTAACTCGTTTGATTAGTCTTCATTTGAAGCTACATCACTTACAACCCAAGTGTTTGAAGCTATATCATTTGTTTCGCATGGATTTGAAGCTAAACCTTCTTCATCGCATTGATTTGCAGCTAAATCATGTGTTTCGCATGGATTAGAAGCTAACTCGTTCGTTGCGCATGCAGTTAAATCTAAATAACGTATATCACAAGTATTTGAAGCTACACCATTTGATTCGCATGGATTTGAAGATAAACCTTCTACTTCGCATTAATTGGAAGATAAATCACGTGTTTTGCATGGATTTGAAGCTAAACCTTCTTCATCGCACTGATTTGCAGCTAAATAATGTGTTTCGCATGGATTTGAAGCTAAACCTTCTACATTGAATTGATTTGCAGCTGAATCATGTGTTTCGCATGGATTTGAAGCTAACTCGTTCGTTTCGCCTGTATTCGAAGCTATATCACTTATATCGCAAGTATTTGAAGCTAAATCATATGTGTCGCATGGATTTGAAGCTGAACCTACTACATCGCATTGATTTGAAGCTAAATCTTGTGTATCGCATGGATTTGAAGCTTAACCTTCTACATCGCATTGATTTGAATCTAAAGCATGTATATAGCATGGATTTGAAGCTAACTCGTTTGTTTCGAATGCAGTTGTAGCTAAATAATGTATATCACAAGCATTTGTAGCTAAACCACTTGTTTTGCATGGATTTGAAGCTAAGCCTTCTACTTCGCATTCATTTGAAGATAAATCATTTGTTTCGCATGGATTTGAATCTAAGCCTTGTCCTTCGAATTGATTTGATGCTAAATCATGTGTTTCGTATGGATTTAAAACTAAACCTTCTACATCGCATTGATTTGAAGCTAAACCTTCTATATTCTATTGATTTGAAGCTAAACCTTTTACCTCTTATTGATTTGAAGCTAAACCTTCTACATCGCATTGATTTGAAGATAAATCGTGTGTTTCGCATAGATTTGAAGCTAACTCGATAGTTTCGCATGCAGATGTAGCTAAATAATGTATATCACAAGTATTTGTAGCTATACCATTTGTTTCGCATGGATTTGAAGCTAAACCTTCTTCATCGCATTGATTTGCAGCTAAATCATGTGTTTCGCATGGATTAGAAGCTAACTCGTTCGTTGCGCATGCAGTTAAATCTAAATAACGTATATCACAAGTATTTGAAGATACACCATTTGATTCGCATGGATTTGAAGATAAGCCCTCTACTTCGCATTAATTGGAAGATAAATCACGTGTTTTGCGTGGATTTGAAGCTAAACCTTCTACATCGCATTGATTTGAAGCTAAATCATGTATTTCGCATGCAGTTGTAGCTAAATAATGTATATCACAAGCATTTGTAGCTAAACCATTTGTTTTGCATGGATTTGAAGCTAAGCCTTCTACTTCGCATTCATTTAAAGATAAATCATTTGTTTCGCATGGATTTGAATCTAAGCCTTGTCCTTCGAATTGATTTGAAGCTAAATCATGTGTTTCGTATGGATTTGAAGCTAAACCTTCTACATCGCATTGATTTGAAGCTAAACCTACTACATTCTATTGATTTGAAGCTAAACATTCTACCTCTTATTGTATTGAAGCTAAACCATCTACATCGCATTGATTTGCAGCTAAATCATGTGTTTCGCATGGATTTGAAGCTAATTCGTTCGTTTCGCCTGCAGTTGAATCTACATCACTTATATCGCTAGTATTTGAAGCTAAATCATCTGTATCGCGTGGATTTTGAAGCTAACTCGTTTGATTAGTCTTCATTTGAAGCTATATCACTTACACCCCAAGTGTTTGAAGCTATATCATTTGTTTCGCATGGATTTGAAGCTAAACCTACTTCATCGCATTGAGTTGCAGCTAAATCATGTGTTTCGCATGGAATAGAAGCTAACTCGTTCGTTGCGCATGCAGTCAAATCTAAATAACGTATATCACAAGTATTTGAAGCTACACCATTTGATTCGGATGGATTTGAAGATAAGCCTTCTACTTCGCATGAATTGGAAGATAAATCACGTTTTTTGCATGGATTTGAAGCTAAACCTTCTACATCGCATTGATTTGAAGCTAAATCATGTGTTTCGCATGGATTTGAAGCTAACTCGTTCGTTTCGCCTGCAGTTGAATCTACATCACTTATATCGCTATTATTTGAAGCTAAATCATCTATATCGCGTGGATTTTGAAGCTAACTCGTTTGATTAGTCTTCATTTGTAGCTATATCACTTACACCCCAAGTGTTTGAAGCTATATCATTTGTTTCGCATGGATTTGAAGCTAAACCTTCTTCATCGCATTGATTTGCAGCTAAATCATGTGTTTCGCATGGATTAGAAGCTAACTCGTTCGTTGCGCATGCAGTTAAATCTAAATAACGTGTATCACAAGTATTTGAAGCTACACCATTTGATTCGCATGGATTTGAAGATAAGCCTTCTACTTCGCATTAATTGGAAGATAAATCACGTGTTTTGCATGGATTTGAAGCTAAACCTTCTACATCGCATTGATTTGAAGCTAAATCATGTGTTCCGAATGCAGTTGAAGCTAAATCATGCCTTTCACAAGTATTTGAAGATGAACCATTTGAATTGCATTGATTTGAACCCTAGCCTTCTACTTCGCACTGATTTGCAGTTAAATAACGTGTTTCGCATGAATTTGAAGGTAAACCTTCTACATTGAATTGATTTGCAGCTGAATCATGTGTTTCGCATGGATTTGAAGCAGACTCGTTCGTTTCGCCTGTATTCGAAGCTATATCACTTATATCGCAAGTATTTGAAGCTAAATCATGTGTTACGCTTGAATTTGAAGCTCAACCTTCTACGTCGCATGGATTTGAAGCTAAATCATGTGTCTCGCATGGAATTGAAGCTACCTCGTTTGTTCCTACAGCTTTTGAAGCTATATCACTTATATCGCAAATATTTGAAGCTAAATCATATGTGTCGCATGGATTTGAAGTTGAACCTACTACATCGCATTGATTTGAAGCTAAATCTTGTGTATCGCTTGGATTTGAAGTTTAACCTTCTACATCGCATTGATTTGAAGCTAAAGCATGTATAGCATGGATTTGAAGCTATCTCGTTTGTTTCGCATGCAGTTGTAGCTAAATAATGTATATCGCAAGCATTTGTAGCTAAACCATTTGTTTTGCATGGATTTGAAGCTAAGCCTTCTACTTCGCATTCATTTGAAGCTAAATCATTTGTTTCGCATGGATTTGAATCTAAGCCTTGTCCTTCGAATTGATTTGAAGCTAAATCATGTGTTTCGTATGGATTTGAAGCTGAACCTACTACATCGCATTGATTTGAAGCTAAATCTTGTGTATCGCTTGGATTTGAAGTTTAACCTTCTACATCGCATTGATTTGAATCTAAAGCATGTATATAGCATGGATTTGAAGCTATCTCGTTTGTTTCGCATGCAGTTGTAGCTAAATAATGTATATCGCAAGCATTTGTAGCTAAACCATTTGTTTTGCATGGATTTGAAGCTACGCCTTCTACTTCGCATTGATTTGAAGCTAAATCATTTGTTTCGCATGGAATTGAAGCTACCTCGTTCGTTCCTCCTGCTTTTGAAGCTATATCACTTATATCGCAAGTATTTGAAGCTAAATCATGTGTTACGCTTGGATTTGAAGCTAACCCTTCTACATCGCATTGATTTGAAGCTAAACCTTCTATATTCTATTGATTTGAAGCTGAACCTTCTATCTCTAATTGATTTGAAGCTAAACCTTCTACATCGCATTGATTTGAAGCTAAATCATGTGTATCGCATGGATTTGATGTTAACTCGTTTGTTTCGCATGCAGTTGTAGCTAAATAATGTATATCACAAGTATTTGTAGTTAAACCATTTGTTTTGCATGGATTTGAAGCCAAGCCTTCTACTTCGCATTCATTTGAAGCTAAATCATTTGTTTCTCATGGATTTGAATCTATGCCTTGTCCTTCGAATTGATTTGAATCTAAATCATGTGAGTCGTATGGATTTGAAGCTAAACCTTCTACATCGCATTTATTTGAAGCTAAACCTGCTATATTCTATTGATTCGAAGCTAAACCATCTACCTCTTATTGATTTGAAGCAAACCTTCTACATCGCATTGATTTGAAGATAAATCGTTTGTTTCGCATGGATTTGAAGCTAACTCGTTAGTTTCGCATGCAGTTGTAGCTAAATAATGTATATCACAAGTATTTGTAGCTAAACCATTTGTTTTGCATGGATTTGAAGCTAATTCTTCTACTGCGCATTCATTTGAAGCTAAATCATTTGTTTCGCATGGATTTGAATCTAAGCCTGGTCCTTCGAATTCATTTGAAGCTAAATCATGTGTTTCGTTTGGATTTGAAGCTAAACCTTCTACATCGCATTGATTTGAAGCTAAATCATGTGTCTCGCATGGAATTGAAGCTACCTCGTTAGTTCCTACAGCTTTTGCAGCTATATCACTTATATCGCAAGTATTTGAAGCTAAATCATATGTGTCGCATGTATTAGAAGCTGAACCTACTACATCGCATTGAGTTGAAGCTAAATCTTGTGTATCGCATGGATTTGAAGCTAAACCTTCTACATCGCATTGATTTGAAGCTAAATAATGTGAATCGCATGGATTTGAAGCTAACTCGTTTGTTTCGCATGCAGTTGTATCTAAATAATGTATATCACAAGTATTTGTAGCTAAACCATTTGTTTTGCATGGATTTGAAGCTAAGCCTTTTACTTCGCATTCACTTGAAGCTAAATCACTTGTTTCGCATGGATTTGAATCTAAGCCTTGTCCTTCGAATTGATTTGAAGCTAAATCATGTGTTTCGTATGGATTTGAAGCTAAACCTTCTACATCGCATTTATTTGAAGCTAAACCTTCTATATTCTATTGATTTGAAGCTAAACCATCTACCTCTTATTGATTTGAAGCAAACCTTCTACAACGCATTGATTTGAAGATAAATCGTGTGTTTCGCATGGATTTGAAGCTAAACCTTCTACATCGCATTTATTTGAAGCTAAATCTTCTATATTCTATTGATTTGAAGCTAAACCATCTACCTCTAATTGACTTGAAGCAAACCTACTACATCGCATTGATTTGAAGATAAATCGTGTGTTTCGCATGGATTTGAAGCTAACTCGTTAGTTTCGCATGCAGTTGTAGCTAAATATTCTATATCACAAGTATTTCTAGCTAAACCACTTGTTTCGCATGGATTTGAAGCTACGCCATCTACTTCGCATTGATTTGAAGCTAAATCATCTGTTTCGCATGGAATTGAAGCCACCTTGTTTGTTCCTCCATCTTTTGAAGCTATATCACTTACATCGCAAGTATTTGAAGCTAAATCATATGTGTCGCATGGATTTGTAGCTGAACCTTCTACATCGCATTGATTTGAAGTTAAATCTTGTGTATCGCATGGATTTGAAGCAAAGCTTCTACATCGCATTGATTTGAAGATAAATCGTGTGTTTCGCATGGATTTGAAGCTAACTCGTTAGTTTCGCATGCAGTTGTAGCTAAATAATCTATATCACAAGTATTTGTAGCTAAACCATTTGTTTCGCATGGATTTGAAGCTACGCCTTCTACTTCGGATTGATTTGAAGCTAAATCATTTGTTTCGCATGGAATTGAAGCTACCTCGTTTGTTGCTCCTGCTTTTGAAGCTATATCACTTATATCGCAAGTATGTGAAGCTAAATCATGTGTTACGCTTGGATTTGAAGCTAACCCTTCTACATCGCATTGATTTGAAGCTAAACCTTCTATATTCTATTGATTTGAAGCTGAACCTTCTACCTCTAATTGATTTAAAGCTAAACCTTCTACATCGCATTGATTTGAAGCTAAATCACGTGTATCGCATGGATTTGAAGTTAACTCGTTTGTTTCGCATGCAGTTAAAGCTAAATAATGTATATCACAAGTATTTGTAGTTAAACCATTTGTTTTGCATGGATTTGAAGCCAAGTCTTCTACTTCGCATTCATTTGAAGCTAAATCATTTGTTTCGCATGGAATTGAAGCCACCTCGTTTGTTCCTCCAGTTTTTGAAGCTATATAACTTATATCGCAAGTATTTGAAGCTAAATCTTGTGTATCGCATGGATTTGAAGCTAAACCTTCTACATCACATTGATTTGCAGCTAAATCATGTGTTTCGCATGGATTTGAAGCTAACTCTTTCGTTTTGCCTCCAGTTGAATCTACATCACTTATATACAAAGTGTTTGAAGCTAAATCATGTGTTTCGCATGGATTTGAAGCTAACTCGTTCGTTTTGCCTGCAGTTGAATCTACATCACTTATAACCCAAGTGTTTGAAGCTAAATCATTTGTTTCGCGTGGATTTGAAGCTAAACCTTCTACATCGCATTGATTAGAAGCTAAATCATGTGTCTCGCATGGATTTGAAGCTAACTCGTTCGTTTTGCCTGCAGTTGAATCTACATCACTTATACCCCAAGTGTTTGAAGCTAAATCATTTGTTTCGCGTGGATTTGAAGCTAAACCTTCTACATCGGATTGATTTGAAGCTAAATCATGTGTTTCGCATGCAGTTGAAGCTAAATCATGTCTTTCACATGTATTTGAAGATGAACCATTTGAATCACATTGATTTGAACCCGACCCTTCTACTTCGCACTGATTTGCAGCTAATTAATGTGTTCGCATGGATTTGAAGCTAAACCTTCTACATCGCATTGATTTGCAGCTGAACCTACTACATCGCATTGATTTGAAGCTAAATCTTGTGTATCGCATGGATTTGAAGCTAAACCTTCTACATCGCATTGATTTGAAGCTAAATCATGTATATAGCATGGATTTGAATCTATCTCGTTTATTTCGCATGCAGTTGTAGCTAAATAATGTATATCACAAGTATTTGTAGCTAAACCATTTGTTTTGCATGGATTTGAAGCTAAGCCTTCTACTTCGCATTCATTTGAAGCTAAATCATTTGTTTCGCATGGATTTGAATCTAAGCCTTGTCCTTCGAATTGATTTGAAGCTAAATCATGTGTTTCGTATGGATTTGAAGCTAAATCTTCTACATCGCAATGATTGGAAGCTAAATCTTGAGTATGGCATGGATTTGAAGCTAAACCTTCTACATCGCATTGATTTGAAGCTGAATCATGTGTATCGCATGGATTTGAAGCTAACTCGTTTGTTTTGCATGCAGTTGTAGCTAAATAATGTATATCACAAGTATTTGTAGCTAAACCATTTGTTTTGCATGGATTTGAAGCTAAGCCTTCTACTTCGCAATCATTTGAAGCTAAATCACTTGTTTCGCATGGATTTAAATCTAAGCCTTGTCCTTCGAATTGATTTGAAGCTAAATCGTGTGTTTCGTATGGATTTGAAGCTAAACCTTCTACATCGCATTTATTTGAAGCTAAACCTTCTATATTCTATTGATTTGAAGCTAAACCATCTACCTCTTATTGATTTGAAGCAAACCTTCTACATCGCATTGATTTGAAGATAAATCGTGTGTTTTGCATGGATTTGAAGCTAAACCTTCTACATCGCATTTATTTGAAGCTAAATCTTCTATATTCTATTGATTTGAAGCTAAACCATCTACCTCTTATTGACTTGAAGCAAACCTACTACATCGCATTGATTTGAAGATAAATCGTGTGTTTCGCATGGATTTGAAGCTAACTCGTTAGTTTCGCATGCAGTTGTAGCTAAATAATCTATATTACAAGTATTTGTAGCTAAACCATTTGTTTCGCATGGATTTGAAGATACGCCTTCTACTTCGCATTGATTTGAAGCTAAATCATTTGTTTCGCATGGAATTGAAGCTACCTCGTTTGTTCCTCCTGCTTTTGAAGCTATATCACTTATATCGCAAGTATTTGAAGCTAAATCATGTGTTACGCTTGGATTTGAAGCTAACCCTTCTACATCGCATTGATTTGAAGCTAAACCTTCTATATTCTATTGATTAGAAGCTGAACCTTCTACCTCTAATTGATTTGAAGCTAAACCTTCTACATCGCATTGATTTGAAGCTAAATCGTGTGTTTCGCATGGATTTGAAGCTAACTCGTTAGTTTCGCATGCAGTTGTAGCTAAATAATGTATATCACAAGTATTTGTAGCTAAACCATTTGTTTTGCATGGATTTCAAGCTAATTCTTCTACTTCGCATTCATTTGAAGCTAAATCATTTGTTTCGCATGGATTTGAATCTAAGCCTGGTCCTTCGAATTCATTTGAAGCTAAATCATTTGTTTCGCATGGATTTGAAGCTAATCCTTCTTCATCGCATTGATTTGCAGCTAAATCATGTGTTTCGCATGGATTTGAAGCTACCTCGTTTGTTCCTACAGCTTTTGAAGCTATATCACTTATATTGCAAGTATTTGAAGCTTAATCATATGTGTCGCATGGATTTGAAGCTGAACCTACTACATCGCATTCATTTGAAGCTAAATTTTGTGTATCGCATGGATTTGTGGCTAAACCTTCTACATCTCATTGATTTGAAGCTAAATCATGTGTTTCGCATTGATTTGAAGCTAAATCATGTGTTTTGCATGCAGTTGAAGCTAAATCATGTCTTTCACAAGTATTTGTAGATGAACCATTTGAATTGCATTGATTTGAACCCGAGCCTTCCACTTCGCACTGATTTGCAGCTAAATAATGTGTTTCGCATGGATTTGAAGCTAACTCGTTTGATTAGTCTGCATTTGAAGCTATATCACTTATACCCCAAGTGTTTGAAGCTAACTCATTTGTTTCGCGTGGATTTGAAGCTAAACCTTCTACATCGCATTGATTTGAAGCTAAATCATGTGTCTCGCAAGGATTTGAAGCAAACTCGTTTGTTCCGCATGCAGTTGTAGCTAAATAATGTATATCACAAGTATTTGTAGCTAATCCATTTGTTTCGCATGGATCTGAAGCTAAGCCGTCTACTTCGCATTCATTTGAAGCTAAATCATTTGTTTCGCATGGATTTGAATCTAAGCATTGTACTTCGAATTGATTTGAAGCTAAATCATGTGTTTCGTATGGATTTGAAGCTAAACCTTCTACATCGCATTTATTTGAAGCTAAACCTTGTATATTCTATTGATTTGAATCTAAACCATCTACCTCTTATTGATTTGAAGCAAACCTTCTACATCGCATTCATTTGAAGATAAATCGTGTGTTTCGCATGGATTTGAAGCTAACTCGTTAGTTTCGCATGCAGTTGTAGCTAAATAATCTATATCACAAGTATTTGTAGCTAAATCATCTGTTTCGTATGGATTTGAAGCTACGCCTTCTACTTCGCATTGATTTGAATCTAAATCATTTGTTTCGCATGGAATTGAAGCCACCTCGTTTGTTCCTCCAGCTTTTGAAGCCATATCACTTATATCGCAAGTATTTAAAGCTAAATCATATGTGCCGCATGGATCTGAAGGTAAGCCTTCTACTTCGCATTCATCTGAAGCCAAATCATTTGTTTCGCATGGATTTGAATCTAAGCCTTGCCCTTCGAATTGATTTGAAGCTAAATCATGTGTTTCGTATGGATTTGTAGCTAAACCTTCTACATCGCATTGATTTGAAGCTAAACCTTCTATATTCTATTGATTTGAAGCTAAACCTTCTACCTCTTATTGATTTGAAGCTAAACCTTCAACATCGCATTGATGTGAAGATAAATCGTGTGTTTCGCATAGATTTGAAGCTAACTCGTTAGTTTCGCATGCAGTTGTAGTTAAATAATGTATATCACAAGTATTTGTATCTAAACCATTTGTTTTGCATGGATTTGAAGCTACCTCGGTTGTTCCTACAGCTTTTGAAGCTATATCACTTATATCGCAAGTATTTGAAACTAAATCATAAGTGTCGCATGGATTTGAAGCTGAACCTACTACATCGTATTGATATGAAACTAAATCTTGTGTATCGCATGGATTTGAAGTTAACTCGTTTGTTTCGCATGCAGTTGTAGCTATATAATGTATATCACAAGTATTTGTAGCTAAACCATTTGTTTCGCATGGATTTGAAGCTACGCCTTCCACTTCGCATTGATTTGAAGCTAAATCATTTGTTTCGCATGGATCTGAAGCTAAGCCGTCTACTTCGCATTCATTTGAAGCTAAATCATTTGTTTCGCATGGATTTGAATCTAAGCATTGTACTTCGAATTGATTTGAAGCTAAATCATGTGTTTCGTATGGATTTGAAGCTAAACCTTCTACATCGCATTTATTTGAAGCTAAACCTTGTATATTCTATTGATTTGAATCTAAACCATCTACCTCTTATTGATTTGAAGCAAACCTTCTACATCGCATTCATTTGAAGATAAATCGTGTGTTTCGCATGGATTTGAAGCTAACTCGTTAGTTTCGCATGCAGTTGTAGCTAAATAATCTATATCACAAGTATTTGTAGCTAAATCATCTGTTTCGTATGGATTTGAAGCTACGCCTTCTACTTCGCATTGATTTGAATCTAAATCATTTGTTTCGCATGGAATTGAAGCCACCTCGTTTGTTCCTCCAGCTTTTGAAGCCATATCACTTATATCGCAAGTATTTAAAGCTAAATCATATGTGCCGCATGGATCTGAAGGTAAGCCTTCTACTTCGCATTCATCTGAAGCCAAATCATTTGTTTCGCATGGATTTGAATCTAAGCCTTGCCCTTCGAATTGATTTGAAGCTAAATCATGTGTTTCGTATGGATTTGTAGCTAAACCTTCTACATCGCATTGATTTGAAGCTAAACCTTCTATATTCTATTGATTTGAAGCTAAACCTTCTACCTCTTATTGATTTGAAGCTAAACCTTCAACATCGCATTGATGTGAAGATAAATCGTGTGTTTCGCATAGATTTGAAGCTAACTCGTTAGTTTCGCATGCAGTTGTAGTTAAATAATGTATATCACAAGTATTTGTATCTAAACCATTTGTTTTGCATGGATTTGAAGCTACCTCGGTTGTTCCTCCTGCTTTTGAAACTATATCACTTATATCGCATGGATTTGAAGCTGAACCTACTACATCGCATTGATTTGAAGCTAAATCTTGTGTGTCGCATGGATCTGAAGCTAAGCCTTCTACTTCGCATTGATTTGAAGTTAAATCATTTGTTTCGCATGGAATTGAAGCTTCCTCGTTTGTTCCCCCAGCTTTTGAAGCTATATCACTTATATCGCAAGTATTTGAAGCTAAATCATATGTGTAGCATGGATTTGAAGCTGAACCTTCTACATCGCATTGATTTGAAGCTAAATCAGGTGTTTCGCATGCAGTTGAAGCTAAATCATGTCTTTCACAAGTATTTGAAGATGAACCATTTGAATCGCATTGATTTGAACCCGACCCTTCTACTTCGCACTGGTTTTGCAGCTACATAATGTGTTTCGCATGGATTTGAAGCTAAACCGTCTACATCGCATTGATTTGCAGCTGAATCATGTGTTTCGCATGGACTTGAGCCAACTCGTTCGTTTCGCCTGTATTTGAAGCTATATCACTTATATCGCAAGTATTTGAAGCTAAATCATGTGTTTCGCATTGATTTGAAGCTAAATCATGTGTTTTGCATGCAGTTGAAGCTAAATCATGTCTTTCACAAGTATTTGAAGATGAACCATTTGAATTGCATTGATTTGGACCCGAGCCTTCTACTTCGCACTGATTTGCAGCTAAATAATGTGCTTCGCATGGATTTGAAGCTAACTCGTTCGTTTTGCTTGCAGTTGAATCTACATCACTTATATCGGAAGTGTTTGAAGGTAAATCATGTGTATCGCGTGGAATTGAAGCTACCTCGTTTGTTCCTACAGCTTTTAAAGCTATATCACTTATATCGCAAGTATTTGAAGCTAAATCATATGTGTCGCATGGATTTGAAGCTGAACCTACTGCATCGCATTGACTTGAAGCTAAATCTTGTGTTTGGCATGGATTTGAAGCTAAACCTTCTACATCGCATTGATTTGAAGCTAAATCATGTGTATCGCATGGATTTGAAGTTAACTCGTTTGTTTCGCATGCAGTCGTAGCTAAATAATGTATATCACATGTATTTGTAGCTAAACCATTTGTTTCGCATGGAATTGAAGCTATCTCGTTTGTTCCTCCTGCTTTTGAAGCTATATCACTTATATCGCAAGTATTTGAAGCTAAATCATGCGTTACGCTTGGATTTGAAACTAAACCTTCTTCATCATATTGATTTGCAGCTAAATCATGTGTTTCGCATGGATTTGAAGCTAACTCGTTCGTTGCGCATGCAGTTAAATCTAAATAACGTGTATCACAAGTATTGGAAGCTAAACCATTTGATTCGCATGTATTTGAAGCTAAGCCTTCTACTTCGCATTAATTGGAAGTTAAATCACGTGTTTTGCATGGATTTGAAGCTAAATCTTCTACATCGCATTGATTTGAAGCTAAATCATGTGTTTCGCATGCAGTTGAAGCTAAATCATGTCTTTCACAAGTATTTGAAGATGAACCATTTGAATCGCATTGATTTGAACCCGACCCTTCTACTTCGCACTGATTTGCAGCTACATAATGTGTTTCGCATGGATTTGAAGCTAAACCGTCTACATCGCATTCATTTGCAGCTGAATCATGTGTTTCGCATGGATTTGAAGCCAACTCGTTCGTTTCGCCTGTATTTGAAGCTATATCACTTATATCGCAAGTATTTGAAGCTAAATCATATGTGTCGCATGGATTTGAAGCTGAACCTACTGCATCGCATTGACTTGAAGCTAAATCTTGTGTTTGGCATGGATTTGAAGCTAAACCTTCTACATCGCATTGATTTGAAGCTAAATCATGTGTATCGCATGGATTTGAAGTTAACTCGTTTGTTTCGCATGCAGTTGTAGCTAAATAATGTATATCACAAGTATTTGTAGCTAAACCATTTGTTTCGCATGGATTTGAAGCTACGCCTTCCACTTCGCATTGATTTGAAGCTAAATCATTTGTTTCGCATGGAATTGAAGCTACCTCGTCTGTTCCTCCTGCTTTTGAAGCTATATCACTTATATCGCATGGATTTGAAGCTGAACCTACTACATCGCATTGATTTGAAGCTAAATCTTGTGTGTCGCATGGATCTGAAGCTAAGCCTTCTACTTCGCATTGATTTGAAGTTAAATCATTTGTTTCGCATGGAATTGAAGCTTCCTCGTTTGTTCCCCCAGCTTTTGAAGCTATATCACTTATATCGCAAGTATTTGAAGCTAAATCATATGTGTAGCATGGATTTGAAGCTGAACCTTCTACATCGCATTGATTTGAAGCTAAATCATGTGTTTCGCATGCAGTTGAAGCTAAATCATGTCTTTCACAAGTATTTGAAGATGAACCATTTGAATCGCATTGATTTGAACCCGACCCTTCTACTTCGCACTGGTTTTGCAGCTACATAATGTGTTTCGCATGGATTTGAAGCTAAACCGTCTACATCGCATTGATTTGCAGCTGAATCATGTGTTTCGCATGGACTTGAAGCCAACTCGTTCGTTTCGCCTGTATTTGAAGCTATATCACTTATATCGCAAGTATTTGAAGCTAAATCATGTGTTTCGCATTGATTTGAAGCTAAATCATGTGTTTTGCATGCAGTTGAAGCTAAATCATGTCTTTCACAAGTATTTGAAGATGAACCATTTGAATTGCATTGATTTGGACCCGAGCCTTCTACTTCGCACTGATTTGCAGCTAAATAATGTGCTTCGCATGGATTTGAAGCTAACTCGTTCGTTTTGCTTGCAGTTGAATCTACATCACTTATATCGGAAGTGTTTGAAGGTAAATCATGTGTATCGCGTGGAATTGAAGCTACCTCGTTTGTTCCTACAGCTTTTAAAGCTATATCACTTATATCGCAAGTATTTGAAGCTAAATCATATGTGTCGCATGGATTTGAAGCTGAACCTACTGCATCGCATTGACTTGAAGCTAAATCTTGTGTTTGGCATGGATTTGAAGCTAAACCTTCTACATCGCATTGATTTGAAGCTAAATCATGTGTATCGCATGGATTTGAAGTTAACTCGTTTGTTTCGCATGCAGTTGTAGCTAAATAATGTATATCACAAGTATTTGTAGTTAAACCATTTGTTTTGCATGGATTTTAAGCTAAGCCTTCTACTTCGCATTCATTTGACGCTAAATCACTTGTTTCGCATGGATTTGAATCTAAGCCTTGTCCTTCGAATTGATTTGAAGCTAAATCATGTGTTTCGTATGGATTTGAAGCTAAACCTTCTACATCGCATTGATTTGAAGCTAAACCTACTATATTCTATTGATTTGAAGCTAAACCTTCTACCTCTTATTGATTTGAAGCTAAACCCTCTACATCGCATTGATTTGAAGATACATCGTGTGTTTCGCATGGATTTGAGGATAAGTCGTTAGTTTCGCATGCAGTTGTAGCTAAATAACGTATATCACAAGTATTTGTAGCTAAACCATTTGTTTCGCATGGATTTGAAGCTACGCCTTCCACTTCGCATTGATTTGAAGCTAAATCATTTGTTTCGCATGGAATTGAAGCTACCTCGTCTGTTCCTCCTGCTTTTGAAGCTATATCACTTATATCGCATGGATTTGAAGCTGAACCTACTACATCGCATTGATTTGAAGCTAAATCTTGTGTGTCGCATGGATCTGAAGCTAAGCCTTCTACTTCGCATTGATTTGAAGTTAAATCATTTGTTTCGCATGGAATTGAAGCTTCCTCGTTTGTTCCCCCAGCTTTTGAAGCTATATCACTTATATCGCAAGTATTTGAAGCTAAATCATATGTGTCGCATGGATTTGAAGCTGAACCTTCTACATCGCATTGATTTGAAGCTAAATCATGTGTCTCGCATGGATTTGAAGCAAACTCGTTTGTTCCGCATGCAGTTGTAGCTAAATAATGTATATCATAAGTATTTGTAGCTAATCCATTTGTTTCGCATGGATCTGAAGCTAAGCCTTCTACTTCGCATTCATTTGAAGCTAAATCATTTGTTTCGCATGGATTTGAATCTAAGCATTGTACTTCGAATTGATTTGAAGCTAAATCATGTGTTTCGTATGGATTTGAAGCTAAACCTTCTACATCGCATTTATTTGAAGCTAAACCTTCTATATTCTATTGATTTGAAGCTAAACCATCTACCTCTTATTGATTTGAAGCAAACCTTCTACATCGCATTCATTTGAAGATAAATCGTGTGTTTCGCATGGATTTGAAGCTAACTCGTTCGTGTCGCCTCCATTTGAAACTATGTCACTTATATCGCAAGTATTTAAAGCTAAATCATATGTGCCGCATGGATTTGAAGGTAAGCCTTCTACTTCGCATTCATCTGAAGCCAAATCATTTATTTCGCATGGATTTGAATCTAAGCCTTGCCCTTCGAATTGATTTGAAGCAAAATCATGTGTTTCGTATGGATTTGAAGCTAAACCTTCTACATCGCATTGATTTGAAGCTAAACCTTCTATATTCTATTGATTTGAAGCTGAACCTTCTATCTCTAATTGATTTGAAGCTAAACCTTCTACATCGCATTGATTTGAAGCTAAATCATGTGTATCGCATGGATTTGATGTTAACTCGTTTGTTTCGCATGCAGTTGTAGCTAAATAATGTATATCACAAGTATTTGTAGTTAAACCATTTGTTTTGCATGGATTTGAAGCCAAGCCTTCTACTTCGCATTCATTTGAAGCTAAATCATTTGTTTCTCATGGATTTGAATCTATGCCTTGTCCTTCGAATTGATTTGAATCTAAATCATGTGAGTCGTATGGATTTGAAGCTAAACCTTCTACATCGCATTTATTTGAAGCTAAACCTGCTATATTCTATTGATTCGAAGCTAAACCATCTACCTCTTATTGATTTGAAGCAAACCTTCTACATCGCATTGATTTGAAGATAAATCGTTTGTTTCGCATGGATTTGAAGCTAACTCGTTAGTTTCGCATGCAGTTGTAGCTAAATAATGTATATCACAAGTATTTGTAGCTAAACCATTTGTTTTGCATGGATTTGAAGCTAATTCTTCTACTTCGCATTCATTTGAAGCTAAATCATTTGTTTCGCATGGATTTGAATCTAAGCCTGGTCCTTCGAATTCATTTGAAGCTAAATCATGTGTTTCGTTTGGATTTGAAGCTAAACCTTCTACATCGCATTGATTTGAAGCTAAATCATGTGTCTCGCATGGAATTGAAGCTACCTCGTTAGTTCCTACAGCTTTTGCAGCTATATCACTTATATCGCAAGTATTTGAAGCTAAATCATATGTGTCGCATGTATTAGAAGCTGAACCTACTACATCGCATTGAGTTGAAGCTAAATCTTATGTATCGCATGGATTTGAAGCTAAACCTTCTACATCGCATTGATTTGAAGCTAAATAATGTGAATCGCATGGATTTGAAGCTAACTCGTTTGTTTCGCATGCAGTTGTATCTAAATAATGTATATCACAAGTATTTGTAGCTAAACCATTTGTTTTGCATGGATTTGAAGCTAAGCCTTCTACTTCGCATTCACTTGAAGCTAAATCACTTGTTTCGCATGGATTTGAATCTAAGCCTTGTCCTTCGAATTGATTTGAAGCTAAATCATGTGTTTCGTATGGATTTGAAGCTAAACCTTCTACATCGCATTTATTTGAAGCTAAACCTTCTATATTCTATTGATTTGAAGCTAAACAATCTACCTCTTATTGATTTGAAGCAAACCTTCTACAACGCATTGATTTGAAGATAAATCGTGTGTTTCGCATGGATTTGAAGCTAAACCTTCTACATCGCATTTATTTGAAGCTAAATCTTCTATATTCTATTGATTTGAAGCTAAACCATCTACCTCTAATTGACTTGAAGCAAACCTACTACATCGCATTGATTTGAAGATAAATCGTGTGTTTCGCATGGATTTGAAGCTAACTCGTTAGTTTCGCATGCAGTTGTAGCTAAATATTCTATATCACAAGTATTTCTAGCTAAACCACTTGTTTCGCATGGATTTGAAGCTACGCCATCTACTTCGCATTGATTTGAAGCTAAATCATTTGTTTCGCATGGAATTGAAGCCACCTTGTTTGTTCCTCCATCTTTTGAAGCTATATCACTTACATCGCAAGTATTTGAAGCTAAATCATATGTGTCGCATGGATTTGTAGCTGAACCTTCTACATCGCATTGATTTGAAGTTAAATCTTGTGTATCGCATGGATTTGAAGCAAAGCTTCTACATCGCATTGATTTGAAGATAAATCGTGTGTTTCGCATGGATTTGAAGCTAACTCGTTAGTTTCGCATGCAGTTGTAGCTAAATAATCTATATCACAAGTATTTGTAGCTAAACCATTTGTTTCGCATGGATTTGAAGCTAAACCTTCTACATCGCATTGATTAGAAGCTAAATCATGTGTCTCGCATGGATTTGAAGCTAACTCGTTCGTTTTGCCTGCAGTTGAATCTACATCACTTATACCCCAATTGTTTGAAGCTAAATCATTTGTTTCGCGTGGATTTGAAGCTAAACCTTCTACATCGGATTGATTTGAAGCTAAATCATGTGTTTCGCATGCAGTTGAAGCTAAATCATGTCTTTCACATGTATTTGAAGATGAACCATTTGAATCACATTGATTTGAACCCGACCCTTCTACTTCGCACTGATTTGCAGCTAAATAATGTGTTCGCATGGATTTGAAGCTAAACCTTCTACATCGCATTGATTTGCAGCTGAACCTACTACATCGCATTGATTTGAAGCTAAATCTTGTGTATCGCATGGATTTGAAGCTAAACCTTCTACATCGCATTGATTTGAAGCTAAATCATGTATATAGCATGGATTTGAATCTATCTCGTTTATTTCGCATGCAGTTGTAGCTAAATAATGTATATCACAAGTATTTGTAGCTAAACCATTTGTTTTGCATGGATTTGAAGCTAAGCCTTCTACTTCGCATTCATTTGAAGCTAAATCATTTGTTTCGCATGGATTTGAATCTAAGCCTTGTCCTTCGAATTGATTTGAAGCTAAATCATGTGTTTCGTATGGATTTGAAGCTAAATCTTCTACATCGCAATGATTGGAAGCTAAATCTTGAGTATGGCATGGATTTGAAGCTAAACCTTCTACATCGCATTGATTTGAAGCTGAATCATGTGTATCGCATGGATTTGAAGCTAACTCGTTTGTTTTGCATGCAGTTGTAGCTATATAATGTATATCACAAGTATTTGTAGCTAAACCATTTGTTTTGCATGGATTTGAAGCTAAGCCTTCTACTTCGCAATCATTTGAAGCTAAATCACTTGTTTTGCATGGATTTAAATCTAAGCCTTGTCCTTCGAATTGATTTGAAGCTAAATCGTGTGTTTCGTATGGATTTGAAGCTAAACCTTCTACATCGCATTTATTTGAAGCTAAACCTTCTATATTCTATTGATTTGAAGCTAAACCATCTACCTCTTATTGATTTGAAGCAAACCTTCTACATCGCATTGATTTGAAGATAAATCGTGTGTTTTGCATGGATTTGAAGCTAAACCTTCTACATCGCATTTATTTGAAGCTAAATCTTCTATATTCTATTGATTTGAAGCTAAACCATCTACCTCTTATTGACTTGAAGCAAACCTACTACATCGCATTGATTTGAAGATAAATCGTGTGTTTCGCATGGATTTGAAGCTGAACCTACTACATCGCATTCATTTGAAGCTAAATTTTGTGTATCGCATGGATTTGTGGCTAAACCTTCTACATCTCATTGATTTGAAGCTAAATCATGTGTTTCGCATTGATTTGAAGCTAAATCATGTGTTTTGCATGCAGTTGAAGCTAAATCATGTCTTTCACAAGTATTTGAAGATGAACCATTTGAATTGCATTGATTTGAACCCGAGCCTTCCACTTCGCACTGATTTGCAGCTAAATAATGTGTTTCGCATGGATTTGAAGCTAACTCGTTTGATTAGTCTGCATTTGAAGCTATATCACTTATACCCCAAGTGTTTGAAGCTAACTCATTTGTTTCGCGTGGATTTGAAGCTAAACCTTCTACATCGCATTGATTTGAAGCTAAATCATGTGTCTCGCAAGGATTTGAAGCAAACTCGTTTGTTCCGCATGCAGTTGTAGCTAAATAATGTATATCACAAGTATTTGTAGCTAATCCATTTGTTTCGCATGGATCTGAAGCTAAGCCGTCTACTTCGCATTCATTTGAAGCTAAATCATTTGTTTCGCATGGATTTGAATCTAAGCATTGTACTTCGAATTGATTTGAAGCTAAATCATGTGTTTCGTATGGATTTGAAGCTAAACCTTCTACATCGCATTTATTTGAAGCTAAACCTTGTATATTCTATTGATTTGAATCTAAACCATCTACCTCTTATTGATTTGAAGCAAACCTTCTACATCGCATTCATTTGAAGATAAATCGTGTGTTTCGCATGGATTTGAAGCTAACTCGTTAGTTTCGCATGCAGTTGTAGCTAAATAATCTATATCACAAGTATTTGTAGCTAAATCATCTGTTTCGTATGGATTTGAAGCTACGCCTTCTACTTCGCATTGATTTGAATCTAAATCATTTGTTTCGCATGGAATTGAAGCCACCTCGTTTGTTCCTCCAGCTTTTGAAGCCATATCACTTATATCGCAAGTATTTAAAGCTAAATCATATGTGCCGCATGGATCTGAAGGTAAGCCTTCTACTTCGCATTCATCTGAAGCCAAATCATTTGTTTCGCATGGATTTGAATCTAAGCCTTGCCCTTCGAATTGATTTGAAGCTAAATCATGTGTTTCGTATGGATTTGTAGCTAAACCTTCTACATCGCATTGATTTGAAGCTAAACCTTCTATATTCTATTGATTTGAAGCTAAACCTTCTACCTCTTATTGATTTGAAGCTAAACCTTCAACATCGCATTGATGTGAAGATAAATCGTGTGTTTCGCATAGATTTGAAGCTAACTCGTTAGTTTCGCATGCAGTTGTAGTTAAATAATGTATATCACAAGTATTTGTATCTAAACCATTTGTTTTGCATGGATTTGAAGCTACCTCGGTTGTTCCTACAGCTTTTGAAGCTATATCACTTATATCGCAAGTATTTGAAACTAAATCATAAGTGTCGCATGGATTTGAAGCTGAACCTACTACATCGCATTGATATGAAACTAAATCTTGTGTATCGCATGGATTTGAAGCTAAACCTTCTACATCGCATTGATTTGGAGCTAAACCTACTATATTCTATTGATTTGAAGCTAAACCTTCTACCTCTTATTGATTTGAAGCTAAACGTTCTACATCGCATTGATTTGAAGATAAATCGTGTGTTTCGCATGGATTTGAAGCTAACTCGTTAGTTTCGCATGCAGTCGTAGCTAAATAATGTATATCACATGTATTTGTAGCTAAACCATTTGTTTCGCATGGAATTGAAGCTATCTCGTTTGTTCCTCCTGCTTTTGAAGCTATATCACTTATATCGCAAGTATTTGAAGCTAAATCATGCGTTACGCTTGGATTTGAAACTAAACCTTCTTCATCATATTGATTTGCAGCTAAATCATGTGTTTCGCATGGATTTGAAGCTAACTCGTTCGTTGCGCATGCAGTTAAATCTAAATAACGTGTATCACAAGTATTGGAAGCTAAACCATTTGATTCGCATGTATTTGAAGCTAAGCCTTCTACTTCGCATTAATTGGAAGTTAAATCACGTGTTTTGCATGGA